>NC_091130.1:158915451-159215451 GCF_040183065.1 Periplaneta americana | reverse complement strand
TATGCGTGTACATTTTTATATGGCTCATTAAGTTAGAACATTTTGAACAGGACTGTTCCTTGGTTTAGTCTAGACTCTAGTCCTGAAGAAGCATTAACAAGAATGTTGACTATCCCTTTTTATTCCAATATATTTATAAAAGATCTCTCTATTTCTACAATGAAAATGTGTTTTATTTTGAACTATTTGTTTTATCAGTGTATAAATTTGTCACAAGTTCTTTGTGGGCAGATGGAAGAAGTTTAATAATTAATTGAGAATGTGAATACAATGATTGTGATGAAGACACACTTTCTAAACACTTCGATTACTGAAGTTCAAGAGTGTGTCTTCAAAGACCCAAAACTTTTGGGAGAAATTATTTCTTCACGTAAATGTAATGCTGATCCTGTGTACCACACTTCAGCACCATATTAAAGCATATGACAACTAGGCAAATGTTTACATTCACAATAACTATAACTACCGCATTTTTATTTGAGCCCTACCAGATGTCCTCGTGTGTGTCATTTGTTTTACTTTCTCATTATGCGAAGTGTAAGGGAGAAGACATTGTGATACTCAGTGGCGGCTGGTGGTTTGAAAATATGGTGGTGCACAATGGATATCGAAGAGGAGTTAAACATTCTTTACTTTAAAGTTTAAAACCATGTATACCTGAGGGCGTATACATATAAGGCTTATTTATATGCAGTTAATAAGTAAAATTACTAAATACAAGCATACCTATTTATACAGAAAGTCCAAAAGTGGAAGGGGTCGTGGTCGGAGCTCTCTATATTGCGATTTACCCTCATGAAAAACATTTGAGCACAGAATCGGCATCAGAATGCTACCAAGTACCAAGTGCAACGTTTTCGTTCATAAAATTCAAATGCAGCTTTCGTAGGCTTTCGGGAGATAGCAGCACTTATTGTCAGAACGACAACTCTTACAACTTTAAAGCAAAATACAAGCTCCTTTATGTATTGTGCCGTTTGTGTGCATGCAGATTGAGAAAGTAATGTGCGAAATATGCGACTGTCCGTTGCACAAGCCGAATGAATACATTGTTCATGCTTATTACTTCGGACAAATGTCTAGTTGAAGCAGATACTTTCCCAGTGAATTTAGTTTCTTCTGCACCGACGTTGGTGTCCATGGCAGGGAGTGCGACAAACCGTTCTCAATGAGGAAAGCAGTAGACCACGCCTCTAACCCCCTGTCTCCCATTAGCCAAACATCTCTATAAACTACCTTTCATAGGTTTTCAACATCTTTGCAAACCAAGAGGCTCGAAGGCTCCTGCAGACGTATAAAACAAGACGCCAGCTGCAGATAGTCATGAATGAAAATTGTAAAAAAAATATATATATTTTTAATAGTAACAAAGCCGGGAGATTAGGAACATTACTGGGGGGTGTACAAACCTGCAACCCCCTTGAGAAGCCGCCACTGGTGATATTGTAAAACATAGATATGAAGATTTTCAGCATCGCTGGCAATGAAAACGTGATTTGTGTATGTAATCTGCCTTTGAAAACAAAGGATACAAACCTGACTTAAACCAGAACAAATTCAATGACTTCCTTTGTGCAGAGTCAGACACTTGGTTCTGCATGCCATTCTGAAGTGATTAACCAACTGCAGAGTGCAGATTGCACCATATAGAATTTTCCATACAGTCGCATTAGCGTTGACCCCCGATCACATGCATTACATGCTTCCCCCCATTTAACAACAACAAATACTGCAGCATACTGTACCTCACAAGTGAAGACTTAAAAATGCCAAAAGTAAAACAAAGCAGACGAAACTTTTTTTGAGACAGTGACTGAGTTTGGTGATGATGTGTTTTCCTTAGATGAAAGTATACTATTTTGTTTGTAATTTATTATTCAAATCATGCTAATTTTTTTTAATTTTGTCATTTTCAGAAACCTGAGGTCATTTTTATGTGATTTTTAAGTCATGAACTTCCGAGTCTAGTAATAACACTAGGGATGTAGCTAACATTCATAAAAGACGAAAATGTATACTGCAATGTAGACTACCAAGTATAGGAGGAGGTCCATGGTTTGTCCACAAATGGATCTACAAGGCGCATTGACATCATCGCTATCCCGACAAGATCAACAAGCGGATTCATAATTGATCCAACTGTAAGGATGGAAACATATGAAAATCAATCTGTTGAGGTACATCAGGAAAAATGCAACATATACGACCCCACTATACCATATTATAAGGAAAAATATAATCTAACATCGATCGAAGTTATTGGATTACTGATTGGGGCTAGAGGGACCATCACACAAAGATTCGCGCATTTTTATAAGCAGTTTGGTCTAGGACAAACTCTTGTCACTGAAGTATCTCTGTCTGCAGTGAAGGGATCTATAAGAATCCTAAGAAACCATCTCTACACGTATATAGATTGATCTCTTTCCTATGGCGATCTGCTCACTTAAGTTGGGTCTTGCAACTAGTGCTAATAGACGACTGTGATCACTTGATAGCAAATAGATACCGTACTAGGAAATTTTATGTTTTTTCTGGAATTAATGATCTTTTGTTTAGTCTTCAATTATTTATAATTGTGTTATTTCTTTTTCTTTTCCTTCTCCATTGTTTTTTTTTTTCATTATAATTGTGTACCTACAATTTACTAAAAAAAAAAAAAAAAAAAAAAAAAAATTTTTTTGTAAGCTTTGTCTTCTAGGCAGTCTTCACTTGGAGGAAACTGAATAAAATTCAAAATAATGATGCAGTTTTTTTTTCAGGGCTGTACACTTTTAAAGCCAATACCAGAAGGACTTGTAAGTTTTCCACATACACAAGA
This sequence comes from Periplaneta americana, assembly GCF_040183065.1. Taxonomy (NCBI): domain Eukaryota; kingdom Metazoa; phylum Arthropoda; class Insecta; order Blattodea; family Blattidae; genus Periplaneta; species Periplaneta americana. The sequence continues at coordinate 159,212,630 of NC_091130.1, read as the reverse complement.
ATTGGAGAATAGTACGATGGCTATAGGTTTCCATAAATAAATAAATAAATATATTGTATGTGTGTGTGTATATATATATATATTTTCATAAACATATGAGATTTCAGTGGGCCATGTGTAGAAATTAGCAAGCTTTGACTATTTAGAAACAAGCGAACATTATTTCATGGTTGCTAAGTCAAAGCCTGATATTCCCTTGTTTCACATCTAGTATCCATACCATATGCGCAAGAGCTAGCTGGCTGTTGTGAAATGTCACTGTTAGAGAATGGAGCTTTTGATTTCGCAGCTCATCATTCTGTTGTGACTGCATGAAGAGGAAGAAGAGTTCATTATTCAGCAAGATGGTGCACCACATGTGTGAAAGTACCTCAGTGAGCATCTCCTGATGCTGGTTTGGCCATGCACTCACTACTAAAGACCAAAACTTGATGAGATGGCTTCTATATTTACCTGACCTAACCCCCCCCCCCCCCTGTGATTTTTTTCCTGTGGGGGTGTGTAAAGGATATTGTTTATGTTCCTCCTTTGGCCAATAACCTGCAGGAGGCACGGTGTGACATCACAGCTGCAGTGTGTGGGAAGAATTGGAATATCACTCAGATGTGAGGTTCGCATATCGAGAGCTTGTAAGGTGTCGAAGAGATTATCTGTCTATTGGCACTTACTGCCAAATAATTAGAGAGAGAAAGTATTGTGAAATGAGAGCCATCATTTTGGGACACGGTGTAATTTGGGATTGCGGAAATGGAAGGAAGGTTGTGCGAAATCGTATAAGCAAAGAAAAGTGTAACAGTGATATAATACAAACAATATGTTTATTACAACAAGTAATGTTCCATGATGGAATTCTCCTTGCAGTTCACATACAGGCAATGTTCTTGCAGAGTCTGATACCCAACGGCATTTCACGTCGTTGTAAATAGTGTGTTAAAAGTACTGAAGTTTCCTAACCACACGTACAAGTTGGCAGAATGTAGCAATAGAGCTGCTGATACTTGGTGTACTTGCCTAGCCTCCTGGAATATCACTGCAATGACAGGTATCAGTTAATAACGAAAAAAGGGAAGACGCTATTCACTGGGAAGTCTCTGCTATGTGACAGTGAGTCCTTTGGTCACTTGCTTCTGAAATATGAAAATCCTACAAATTTTAACCTAGCTTTTTTTGAAAATTTTACCGGACACTGGTAACGGTATTGCTATATATTCCTATCTTAATTATTACTCATGTTACTCAGATTTTAGTATCTATTTTCTTTTAACAGTAGTGGATTAAATATGCTTCAATAGTCACAAATTTTGATTTTGAACATTAATATTATTATAATAAATATGTGGCGGCCGGGTAGCTCAGTTGGTAGAGCAGCTGGCTACGGACTGGAAGGTCTGGGGTTCGATCCCAGGTGGTGACAGGGTTTTTTCTCGTTGCCAAACTCTCAGAACGGCCCCGAGGTTCATTCAGCCTCCTATAAAATTGAGTACCGGGTCTTTCCCGGGGGTAAAAAGCGGTCAGAGCGTGGTGCTAACCACACCACCTCATTCTAGTGCCGAGGTCATGGAAACCATGGGGTTGTACCTCCATGCCCCCAAGTGCCTTCATGGCATGTCACGGGGATATCTTATAATAAATATGTATAGACTTTACTATTTATTTTTGCTTTATGGACAATATCTCTAACAAAAAAAAAAGTTCACTCATTTTATGCGTCAATTTTTTTCTCCATATGCGAATATTCAAAAATATAAATAACATATAAATCTTAAGGGAGTGATAGGTGAAATTTTGTTATTTTCAGTTAAAAATAGCATTTTCGTTCTTTTGTAAAAAAAAATGAATCAGCAATCTCTTATTTATATGTTGAGCAAGTTTCACTGCTTTGCAGCTCTCCAAAGCATAAAAATTACGCAAAATATATATATATATATATATATATATATATATATATATATATATATATATATATATATATATATATATATTCAATTCAAATTTTACAAGCTGTTTTCTCACACTTTTTTTTCAGCATATTTCGTCAGGTTCAATGTGTAAAGGCAGTTACAATTTTCATGATAGGAACATGAAATTTTTACTGCATGTTCTGTATACTGTGGTTAACAAAATAGTGCATGGGTTTATGATTAAATGAATACTTTTTTAAATAAAAAATGAAATATTTATAGTGACAATAGAAAATTTCAATTTTTAGGTATGCAGTGGTTATAAAAATTGTTTCCCTCTTTTGTAGTAAAGATATAGAAAAACTAATTGTGATGTTCTAAATATGCCACTGGTCGTGCAAAAAATTTCAAACAATTTACTGAAAAATTGAGCACATTTCATTTTCAAATATGCAAATTTGTCAAAATATTTGTTAACTCAAACTAATTCACTCATAGAAATGAAACTTCACCGCATCATTATCTATCACACTGTGATTGTGTGTACAAAAAAATCAAGGACGTAGCTTGAAAAATGTAGAAAATATAAATTTTCAACCATCACCCCTTTTAAAATAGGGTATACATAAAAAAGCAAGTTTTCGTTTCTGGTTCATTCCTGACATACAGTAAAAATTTTGTGCAAATCAAACGAAATCTGTGGTCACTGAAGCATTTTATACTACTGTAAAATGTTTTGGGTTGAGGGGGAGAAATGCCGACAGCGTGCATGTCAGTAGGTGCGAGTAGGTATTTAAATAGCATGCTGCAGTTAAAATACAGCCGCTGAGAGGCATCAGAAGAGTGACAATGCTAAAAACTTCTTTTTCTCTCTGGCAAAATAAACTTCGGAAGGTTTTGGTAGGTAGAATTTTTTTTAAGAAATATATACGTATTTCAGGGTCAAGTTCCCTTAACTTGCGAGTCAACTAATAAACTAGAATTGCAACATGTACTATGTGAGAGAGCATGAGGGTCCCAGCTGCTACCTTGCTTCAGTACAAAGCTGGGCCTCAGTTGGATTCGAGGTTCCCAGGTGCAAACCCCGCCAAGGGCGATAAAATCATTAGCTGTGTCATAGATTTATGATAGGTAACTATACCACAGGAGTCACTGGTATTTTCCTTTTCTTTCTTGGGCTTTCATTTTGCTGAGAGGTCCAGGACGAATTCCAGGTATTACATCCTCATTGTTACCTATGTAAGGTCCATTGCCCTAGAAAAGTCTTCTGGAGTTCTCGTAGTAGTTGTACAATTACTCTTGAAAACTGTCCATACAGCCAACATGTTGCATCCTAAGTATCGGGGAAAGAATCTTAACGTACACCTTGAGGTGGTGGAAAATTTTATATTAAATTTGTATTAAGATTGAATTACCACAGCCACTCAACAATAGAGATTGTGTGAGAGTATTTGGCCAAGTACTTGAGAAAAGTCCAGTTTGCTATTTTGTTAAATGAGTCATAAGGCATTTGTTTTATTTTTAAAGTTCAATATAATTTTACACTTAAAAAAAAAAGTCACAGACACGAGGAAAATTGCTGAAAAAATTCTGCAGGTTACAATTAGGACACAAATGTAGTTATATTATACTATACTTCGGGTCTCTGCACATCTTATATCATAAATAGGCTATGTATGAAGTGTATAGCATACTATACTCTCAGGACTCAGGAGGATAAAGGGCTCGCGAAATATGCCATTATACTGCTTAAGAAATCAACAAAGCTTGAAAGTTTTTCTTTCAGTTTAAAAAACGACAGTGTAAAGTGCCAAAGTTTTTGTCGTAACGTTTTATCCTTTGTTTTAATTACAATAAAATTAATATCGCTAATATTTAGTGTTGTGGTTTTCGTTTAATTTGAATTAAATGACAGCCACAGAAGTTAATAGTGATATTAGTTTAGGCGAGGTAGACTAGACCTAATAATTAAATAACTGATCAATTAAGAGAACTTTAATCTTTTCGGAAAAAAATATTCTATAGAATCATGGGTTCGATCCCGTTCGAGATAGTAAATTTGTCCATTTTCCATGTGATTAGTTTCTTTGATGGGGGCTAGACTAGGAAAAATTTCTAAAAAACAAATCTAAACAATTTTATTATGTTCTGAACAGTTTCTTAGAAATTTTGTAACAGCATTAATAATGGCACAACTGTATTTTTCTTTTTTCCATAACCCATGCCCTGCCTTAACGTGATTTGTAACTTCACAGATCTTTTTAACGAATATGCAGATGTACCGGTAATTACAGCAGAATAACTCTTAAAGTCTTTGTAGAGATTTCAGTCGTTCATTAACAGTGTAGCCTAATGAAACTTCCAACAGCTGCATCATTTAATATTGAAATACGAACACGATACAAATGAATTAATTATAAAAACACGTGTATATATTCATCTGATCTCATAATATTGAGCAGATGGAAAATGTTAATTTAGCCTAAGATTAATATAATAAGTCGACACAAACTGTATGAAAAGGTGCTACAACTTCTGCGAAAAATTTCACTTTGTCATTTTCGCCTAACAAATGACTGTAAAATTCATTATACCAAGCATATTTTCCACATTAACTGCAGATTTAAATACATGACCTTACAATATTGTTGAACTACGTGCAACAATGGCATGGCGCAACAATTATTAATGAAGTATTAGCTATTTTGTGACATTGACGCACATAACCTTAAAAAAGGCTGAAGTTCGTCCGGAAATTAATATTTTTTATGGTACACATTAAAAAATGGCACTTAATATCAAACACTTGTCACGCGTCTATGTATTTTTTAATACAAAGGACAGAATAAAATAAATGTTTCTACACGTCAACATGTCATTGACACCTATCACCTAACGTCGTAACATGTCAAAACAATCACGAATTCTATAATCACAAAATGGCCTTCCCTCTCCTCACATGAGACCATACTGATCGAACGGAAGCCGCCACTCTGGCTGTATCCGCTGTGTCACCAGCACAACCAACATAATTCGCGCCGGCGTAATAGAGTCGACGAAACTAAACAAAAGATTTGGATGGAACAGCGGGCTGTTCCAATAGGCGAACGGCTTCCCTACATATATTACTTACGGTATTTCTTCTATACACAATGTTCGTAACATGAACAATAGTTCTCACGTACATACTTTAATTATTTAATATATGTTACTATACTGCTGTAAAACTGATATTAAACTATTTAAACGTTAAGTATTAATGCATATATTTAACATAGCTTCGGGTTGTAGTTCGAAGACGAGAATATGTGCTTCGACCAATAGGAAATGTGTTCTAGAGGGGTTCGAGTATTGATGTCATAAAGCGCACACTCTAGGCAAGATAGAGATTACTTTCTTGAAGAGCGAAATATTTTGTATTTTGAGTTACTGGTTATGTATCGAATATTTGTGTCATAAATAACGTACCAATTCATACGGAATTTAATTATGAAGCAATGTTATGACTTTGAAAGAAAAACACTTGTGTATGTGAAATGTTTGTAATGTGTTTGAGTAGTGATACAGGCCTTGGCCGGTTGTTCCTTGTGCTAGATCGTTCGCTCGAGATTTCTGTACGCATTTACGTCGTATTCCGCCATTGTTTGGGAACATTTTTCAACAGAATGATTCGAATGTTGGATATTTATAACTGTGAATAAAATGAAAGTGTTACCGGGTAAGCCTATAGTGTTTAACGTTGTCGTTCAGCAATTGGTAGGTTTTCATGATAACGCTATGTGGAAGGGCTATTGTGATATTTTGTCCTCTCGTTTGCGGTGTCGCCACATACGTATCATAAGCTCGGGCTTTGTCACGTGGGTGTTGGTGTTTGTTCTTAAAGGGGAGGGGGAAGCACGATAGGGGTGCTGGAAACCCACGTTGTGCTAAATAGTATTTACATGTAGACTTGGCATGAAAGTTATATTTAATTTTTTAGACATGACGTGTAATGAAGTGTTCATACTAAGAACGCACTGTTTTGTTTGCAGTGAATGCTTGTTGGCTGCATCTAGAACAATGCTTTGTCTTGGAGTAGACAGTGAACTTGGATCGTGCTGGAGATTGAAGATGTGTGCGGGGATTAAATATGTGCGTATGAGAATGTGTTTGTGTTCATCTTTTATCATTTAATTAAAATTCAAGACACATGGCAGGAAAGGGTCAGTTGCAATTTTTTCAGTGCAGTAAAAAATTTAACTACATTTGTGATTATTCTATGATGAAAGACTTGTTGGGGAAGGTATTCTGAATTCCGTGATGCGTTTGTTGTTGGATTATGTTTGTGACTTTAAGATGCCAAAATACAGTGAAAACAAGACTTATACAGTTTACGTGTAATACCTACACCTGAATTATGTCGTGGATTCCATCATTGATGCTGCTGAAATAAACCCATGGATGAATGGGACTGAGATTTGCCTCGTCGAGGCATCCCAATGTGGTTGTCATGGCACCAGCTTTGACAGAAGCTGGTCAGTCTCAGAACTTCAAATTACCTGCATCTTCACATTCCTTGCCAGCATCTCCGGTAGGTGTGACTTTAAGTGGATTACTATCCAATGGGCATTTGTTATGTAAAGGTGGGCAAATAAGCCTTGGGACAAAATTGAACGAACGGAGTAAGTTTGAACAACAGTACTTGAATTTTATTGCAAAGGATTTAATCAAAGAAAGGCTAATTCAGACAGAATCCGATTCCCTCGCTTTTGACAATTTAACGACCTTAGCTATAGCATCTGCAAAGTGTAGTGAAGGTTTACATTCTACAGGTGGAAAGTCAGGAGCCTCGGAAAGTGGTTCTGTGAAGGAAGGTGGATTTATGATGAATAATTGTGACCCATCTATGGGGGACCAGGAAGATAACATGGGTTTACAGAAGTCAAACACACCAGTGCCATCTTTGGAATCGGGAAATTTTTTGAAGGAGAAAAGCCTTTCTAGTGATATGGATCAACTTTTCAAGAATTTGGGTGCTGCCATTTCCAGTAGTGACTTAGGAGGTAGTGGGGACCTGGGACAAAACGTAGAAGAGCTGCTTCAAGTTATAAAAAGTATGGAATCTAACGCTACAGAATCAGATGTTCCGCTGCACGGGGAAACTGTGGGGATGGATCCTAGTGAGAGTGGTGAACCAGAGGGCATGTTTCCAATTTCAGACGGCACCGATATTGCCAGTGGACTGTCAACATTCGAGAGGGAACTTTTAAATGATGTGGATATGATGAACATGTGCGTGGATGTTAATCTTGGTGAAAATCCTTTGGTAATAGAAAACAAAGAAGCACTTACCAAGGAACGTATAGAAGAAGCACGTAAAAAACAATTCGAAATGGAACGAAAGTGCGAGTGGCTTCTACGAAGGTTAAGAAAGCTTCAGGCTAGGACGATGGGCAAGCACGTTAGTGAAGAAGTGACGGGACTGTTGGAGCAAGCCCATAGGATGTTGAAGCAGACTTCAAATAGTGGTGCTGTCGGTGTTTCTGTACAGGGCGAAGAAACGAGTGCAACAAAATCAGAAGTTTCCCGGAAAGAGAAGAAATTGAAAGGTATTTCAGCGTACGCGATGGCCAATCTATTCAGGCGGTTGGACATGTTATCACAGCAACAGGCAGCTGTGTCCACACGACACCAGGCGTTGCAGAGGTATTTCGGCTCCGGCTCCTCCGACCACGCTCCGCCAACAACTTCCAGTAATGGACCACGTGTGCTGCCGAAATTTAGTGCAGAAGTGAAGGATGAACTGGAGAAGGTTTCAGGGCAACTCCACACACAACTTAAAATGGTGGAAAATTGTGTGGATTCTGATGCAACTGCCAGCAGTTCCGGGGGGGAGAGCTGTGACGAGATGCAGTCCTTCAACAACCACCATCAGATGCATATAAGCATGTAAGTTAAACTCTTTTATAAAATAACTTGCCCGTGTAAATAAGCATAAATTGCGCCAGGCTTCAGGTAGACCTGAATCCTGCAATGAGTGAGTTGTAGAGGTTTAGAATGGATATGATGTTTGGCTGTTCATCTACTATGTATACATTCAGTTATAGAAATTAGCGACTTTCGTATATTCGTGCCTCGGTGATTTGGTCTCCATTTGTATAGCGATATGCTTGTTATTTCACATTTGTTCATTGCAGCATGTTACGAGATTTCTTGGATACGGAATTAAAATTTGGACCTAGTCTAACTATATGTAGGCAACAATATCGCACGACTGTACACAAGTAGCGTATATACAGGTGCCCTTGTTTACTGCACGTGCGCAGTGTGTTTTAAGCAAAACTCGCACAATAAGGGAGCTCCAAATTTTATTTCCGTATCTGTACATTTTACTGTTCAGTGCATTTTAAGTGAAATTTATGTGTAGCTGATATCTGTCTTTCATTAACTCTGTATGCATTTATATGCTATGTGGGTTTTTTTTTTTTTTTTTGGGTAGATAGATGTAGGTATTTAACATTGGAATAAGAATTCTATGTGTAAAAATAATGAAGAAATAACTTACCGGTAATCAGAAGCCATATTTAGAAATTAGCAGTCTTTGACAATTTGTATAATAAGAGAACTTCATATTTTATAGTCGCAAAGTCAAAGCTTGATGTTCTCTTGTTTTATAAATTATCAGAGCCTGCTAATTTCTAAACATGGCCCACTTATTAAGTTATTTCTTCATTGTGAATCTCAGTGAATGATTTCGTGTTGCGTAACTTATGGACCAGTTTGCAGAAAGGAAAAATTGTCTATGCCTACACTTCAAATTTTAGGAATGTGATTGTGATTTTAAAATCCTATTCTACATTTTTCAGGTAGTCTGTGGAATGTAGTGATTATTCACATTATTTAGAGGAACAGCTTATTTTTTGTTGTTGTTAAATTAATACCATATAGCCTATGTATACAAATTAATTTTATGTTCCAGTAGATATTTATGTGCGTTATTGAGTGTAAACAATGAATGGTAATCATGAAAAATGTGCCACTCGATTTGGTTAGATTTTCTTTTGTTGTAGAGGTAATTGGGCATAAAACGCCCGAAGAGACATTCTTTAATGTCTGCATTATCCATTCCCATGTTAACAGGAGTTACTTCTAGACAATTGGGGCTTCTTTAAGTTTACTGGTTGGAGTAGGCAATATTATGGATGAATTAAAACGGAATAGCGCACAATATACTTTGATTGCATAAGGAAACTGTTCAGACGAAGGAACAGAATTATGTCATAGTCTGCAGCCATAGACATATTTTAAACATTCGGAGCTGACGAAGCTGTCTTTGCAGTATCAGATGGGAGTGGCTAGCTACCCCCGCTACTCCCCCAGTGCGTATTCTCGCCGTTGAACAGATGGCATTGAGATTGTGGATGCTATAGAAATAGATGATCAGGAAATAGTTGCAAGTTCGAATTCCGTAGGTATATATTTCGAGAATCAACCCAGACCGCATCATTTAAAGCACTGACTCAAGTTTGTTTTTTTCCAAATATCTTAACGATGTGCCATTGTTAACTGTTGTGATTTGCTGAGTAAATTTATTGCCATTGCTATCGTCATGCTTTTTCCGGTAGATAGCCTATTTGCTTTATACAGAATGTGTAAGTTAAAATGTCGAGTAATGTTATCTTTTCGTCATTGGATAATTGAGCGTCGGCTGGAACAACGTTGTAAGTTACAAAATTTTCATTCGGCGTGTTTCCGTGTAATAATGTTGTATGTCATGTTACTTTGCTATACTCCTTGGCTTGCAACTGTCCATCAGTGCAGTACGTGAAATTTGTCTACTCAAAATTTTGCTACCCTCATAAGAACAACGTTGTACGCGTACACATTTTTGCAGGTTCTGTAAATTTTACCAAATGTAACTTATAACGTTGTTCCAGCCGACGCTTCAATTATTGAAAGAGTTTCGGAATGTAATATTCTAACCTTTCTATTGATTGAGGAGGGGGAAAGGAACTGGCCACCCAATCCCATTATCTCCTGGCCTAATTGCCTCATAAGTGGTGCCTTGTTGGTATCACTTGTGAGGTTCAGACCTGTCTTCGAACAGTTGACTAAACAACTCTTGAGTCAGTCGGTCACTTAATATTACATTAGTGAAACCTGTAGGCCTGTACAAGAAGATCCCAGTTTGTAGGAAACTGATAAAATGCACTTTATCATTAATATTTTCTTCATTTTTCCATCATTCTTGCTTTAAAAAATGAAACAGTAATTCTCGTTCCTCCCTCCCTCCCTCTCTCTTCCCCCCCTCCCCCTTCAAGTTAAAACAAGAAATTCTATCAGAAATCAACAGGAAATAAAAGATCATTGGGATGCGATAGCCTGACGTTTTTGAGCGTAGATGATAACGTTGAACTGTGGCAGTTCTTGCGTTATATTTTTCGCTGCCGTAACTGATATTGCGAGGTCGTATAAGGCCTCGATTGTCCACCGCTGTGGAGTAATGGTTAGCGCGTCTGGCCGTGAAACGAACGGGCATGGGTTCAAATTCTTGTTGGGATAAGTTACCTGGTTGGGGTTTTTCCGAGGTTTTCCCTCAACCAATTGAAGCAGAATTACTCGGTAACTTCCGGCGTTGGACCTCGGACTCATTTCGCCATCATTAATTCACATATCATCCATACTGTACTCCAACCAGGAGAAAGTCTCAGGGGAATGAGACGCAGCGGGGTAATGCTATGAATGAATGTTGATGTCATAAGGACACACACGTGGGTACACGAATCTCCATTGGCTAACTCTCAAAGCACAAACGATAACATTGATACACACATACTTATACTACCCTAGTTACAAAATTAGATCACTGTTAACCTCCTGGTCTTTTAATGCCTCCGTACAGGAAATAACTTATGCAGAGAGCGCATGGTTTTTAAACTGACGTTATAACGGTAATATTATCTATCTACTTCGCTCCAATAGATGATGCAATAGTAAGCACATTCCTTTCACTGTTAGTCTCTTAGTCTCCTGGTTGGAAAACAGTACCATAGCCCATGTTAACTTCACAGTGCAGCGTGCTGTACTTGTACAAGAGCGCGACCGTTCGGATATCCATTCATTCACAGAATAGGAGTGGTAAGCACAATAAGCCTCAGGCTGCAGTGCCTCGGGTCCCTCCTCAGTACAAAAGAAAAAAAGGCCTGAATTAAGCTTAGTCAGAACTGGCTTGGCTTTTAAGGGCCGTGCCCGACAAGTGGCCTGGGCGAGTCCCTGATAAGCCCCATATCAGCGTCGGAAACCCGTACTACTCCCGAGACTTCGCCCCAGCCTAATTTTAACAACTGCGGATGATGGATGAAATGGGGGGGGGGGTGGAATTATAGAGGAAAATCACGAATTCCACCGCGACGTGTCTAGGGGACGAACCCGGGCCGCCAGGGTAGAAGACAGCTTGAGCCACAGACGCAGTCGGAACTCTGGATTCCCACAGAATTGATAATAAAGACGTTATTGCGCAACACAACAATGTCTAGGATTCAGTACGCGATGCAGAATAGGAATGTACGAACACTGGTTATACAGGGTGATCCGTTTGATTATGGATAAAATAAAAACACCGTAAAACATTTACTATTGAACTTTATTTGTTGAAACTTTGTGCATACAACACTGAAAGATGGGAGATTCCTCAGAGCTCAACATGACCCCCATTGCGCACCCTGCACAACTCATAACGGCGATGCAATTCAGCCCATGTCCGTTGTAACATAAGAGGGGTGATTTGTTGAAAAGCTTGAGTAATTTTTATGCTCAGATCATCAATGTTCCTGGGTTTCTCTGAACAGACAGTCTTTAACAAAACCCTACACAAAGAGGGGTTAGATCTGGGGAGTTTGGAGACCAAGACAAGAGATAGCTGCTTCTCGTACTGAGTTTCGCCTGCGACTTCCTGCATGTTTTTTTTAAACACAGAACCTGTTTCTACAAATGTTCGATACCACAACATTATGGAATCGTATTTAGGTACATTACGCACGCCATACTCACGTCGAAATTCCTTTCGAACTCTTTTAACACATTGAAATTTAGCATGCCAAAGAACACATTGTGCCCGCTGTTGATTTTGTAGTAGCCATTTTAATAATCTACGATTTTCATTTGTCTTTTCAGATTATGCATTGTTGTTTGTCATTTATGGAAACTCCCATCTTTTAATCATAATATAATTAACCGGCAAGAAATTTTTCATACTATCATAATAGCTTTATATTACATACTAACAGTTTTTTTTAGATTTTATGATTTTTCGCCCATGTTATTCCTCGTGTTGATGAAAAAATCATTGTTACAGTAGCTTACTTCAAATTCTTGAAAACTGTAACTGATGGTAGGCTGTCACGTCATAATACGAATCCTTCGTGAGTGATAACATGATAGTAACTATAATCGATACACATTTCATTTCCAGACTAACCCTGTGATGAATTGTAACACTGAATTATAGACTATTTCTCATTATCTCTCTTCAGCTCAATTGTATTCTTGGACAGGCTTAAAAACGATAATTTGAAACCATTTATTACAATACACTTATATTTGGACATTTTTAGAAATGATATGAGTATTAATATTTGATGTATACCTATAGCTTGTATCATTTCAGTATAATTTGTCGCAATGAACATTGCAACATTTGGATAGCATGTTTATCGTGAGCCCATTGGAATGATGGAAAGAAAGAAATGATTTCTGACAGCTGATTGGACGAAGATTCACACAAAGTTTCACAAATGTGTTGTTGTTGTTGTCCAGTTGCAATTAGTTGGTTTGCATCATCTTTCTCCAGCTTCTCAAATGTTGCCTAGTGGAATTCAAAGAAAGTAACTCTTCAAAATATTTCTCCCATTATGATATGTAAAATTAAAAATTATATACAGGAATTTCGGTGCAGATGTCTTAGCATACTGACGGAATGGACGTTAACAGACTGCGTAATATTGCTATTTATTATAAGGCGAGACAACGAGATACCCAACAGAATAGAACACATTCTTCACCTTCTTCTGTGAATAAATAATAATAATAATTTGTTTATTAATATTTGTGTGCTGAACAACAGCCAGAGGCCAATTGTAGTTCAGCAATAATAATAATAATAATAATAATAATAATAATAATAATAATAATTTAGGTCACTTTTATTTATTCGTTTGGGTCCATTTTGAAACTAAATATCTTTGCAGTATTGTGTGTTACAAGTTTGATCAAAATCGGTTCTCGCATAGATGACTATCGCGTAGGTCTAACGATTTTCTTTTCGGCAACCAACCAATAGTACATTATGCAACGAGCCTATAATGAAGGTAATTAAGAAGCGAGTATGGATATTTATGAAACTCGCTTGCGCTCGTTTCATAATTTTCATACGAGCTTCTTAATTACCATTATAGGCGAGTTTCATACGACTTTTTATGCTCGACCATATTTCTAACTTGATATTATTAATTTTCTTTGTATCTGACTTTGACCAATGTCCCGTATGTTGTGAGAAAGTATTGATTTTTTCCGAGGAACAGATGTTCACATTGACCGTGCTAGGCCATAAGAACCTACAGACATAACATTGAAATTAAATTAGACATTGAAAAACGAGATGACAAATTGAATTTATTTGAATATTATTTACAATTAACGCTAATTATTATAGTAACAGAACATAACCTTCTGCGACAGTATTGGATTTCCAGCCTCCGTGACTTTTCTCTAATTCTCTTTCGATTGCATATCCGAGAATAATCGATACTTGCGGTTTTATAACGGTAGAAAGCTGACCTGTCATTTGCTGAACAGTTGTGTACTTTAATGACATGCATTAAAGGTCTGCTACCAGGTGTATAATTACTACATTTCGGCATGGTTGAGCATAAAAATTTATAAAACGCAATTTTATTATAGTAGGTATGCTAATGCATTTTAAAGTATCACACTTTGGCCATCACTAGCGGGTACTGGAATTCGTTTGTTTTTTTTATGTAGCTTCGATTGTGCTCTGCATTCTCTCTAAATGTTTTCAGCTAAATAGACTAAATGATCTTTCTACAGTGGCAGTCATACTTCTGAATGCAACAACCTCTTTTTTTATTTAGTCCCCCCCCCTCTTCACAACACTTGGCAGATCTTTTCCGCTTGGCATGACTGTCCTTGTAGCAGCCAGCCAAGTTCTAGCTGGTTCAACTACCAGTTCTTATCCCATGTGAATCTGTTACATGTAAATGGTGCGCAGTGGCGCTACATTAATACATTGCATCTCCTTGGAGCAGGCCTGCAGGTTTCCGTTTATTCATTCGTGTGGCGGTGTTTTGAATATTCTAAGCCACGTAGTCGTGTATTTTGGTTTCTTCGCCTTCCTTATTCACTGAGATAAGTAGATGGAGTGATTTTTTTGTGTAAATTTGTATACAGTATTTAACTGAAAACTTAATTACAGAAGAGTTTCGACTGTCGTCTTTTTTTACTAACCCTTCGCCATTTAATACCAATGAGCCGATATTCTACTAATGGTAGTTTTCGCCGGATCAAATACTGGCGCCTTTCTCCTGGATGATCAACATACGCACAGTCTTGAACTCTTGAGTATCTAGTCACGCGCCCAGTGTTTCGTTCTTGTGACGTAGACATCTATGAGCGTGTCAGAGTTAACACACAATTCCAGGTTTATTCGTTTGTCTGCTGATCTGGAGCTGCTCTCGGACGTGCGTAGGTTCGATTACTGTTTCGGCTGATTACCAGGGTTGCTTTTTTTTTTTTTTCAGTTCCCCAACTATAAGGTGAATGTCAGGTAATCACATGACGAATCGTCGGTCTCATTTCATCAAATACTATCTCATTGCTAACTAACCTTGTAGTTGAGTTTAGGAGCTGATGTGACCTGTGGTTGAAAAATGACCAGTAAAATAGTTTTTAAAACAAAATTACTAGTACTACCTTGTTTCTGAATTTATTGTATTAAAAGTAATTCTCAAGTAGTCTAATACAAATTTTACAAACAAAAATTTGAACGAATATAAAAAAAACTGTTTAATTTATTTCAATTGAAAATGGCCCATCTTAAAAATTTAAGTAATCGAACATTAACAATGTCTTACATAATGTGTTGTACACGCATTTACGTAATACAGTTCATATTTGAAAGGAAATAATGATTGAAATGTTCAATTAAGTTATACAGTGTGTCCCACTCGCCACCGAACCCGGAATTTATTTTAATAATTCCAGTACCAATGATATTGCAATGAAATTTGAAAATGACTTACCTCATTCTGCGAGAAAATGGGAAAATTAGTGACTGATGCCCTTTCAAAACAAATTAGATTCATTTAGTGATCAAAATATATTTCGTGAATAAACCATGATTTTGTGTTTTATCGCGGCCATAAATTTGCGTATTAAAGATCAGAAACCATTCGTTTATCTAATTCAAACTTTTATACTAAGCATGTTAACACATTTCGCATTTTCGTGGCTCACCATAAAATCGTGCCTCTAATAATTATACGTTTCTTTTTTGTGATGCCTAAAAGCAAGCAATCTGGGTACAATGACATTTGCGTTCCTTTTGATAGCAGAGGAATAGGCAGTGTTATACTACATTCAGTGTTGATACAGCTGTTTTCGAAACATTAGACGAAGTAAGTGTATTTACAGAACAACAGGCGAGTTTTGATTGAATTGAAGTGTCAGTTACATGCTCCGTATAGGTATTTTTGTTGACTATGTGAAATAGAATTACAGACGGAAGCCTGCTTGTTTCCTTCTTCACCACTTTCTCCCAGAAGAATGCTGAACTATTTATACATTTGCATGCCAGTAAAATAAAGTGTGATAATACGTCATATCTATGTGCACTGTAGCTATTTATAACGCATTAGGGACTTCAGTGGCGTTATTTCGTGAGTTTGGTTTTTGTAGAGAGATTGTTGATAGGTGAAAATCAAAAGTAATTTTATTGTGGATGCCATAAATATGTAAAATGATTCTTCATTAACTTTGTGATAACTTGATTTTGACTGTTCCATTCCCCCTCTCCAAGAAATAGCAAAATTAGATAAAACAATTAACAGGCTTGTAATGCAGCGATGGGAACGTCACAGAATAAAGATTCTTGCGTTTACTAATGGAATTGGAGATTTTGCAGTGTTGCTGTGAAATATAAGATGAAGATCATGTTAGCAGTAAATACCTATTTTCATTTAGTTTCTGAGTGAGAACCGTTCATTCCTACAGCATATCATATTGCGACTATTGCAACTTAGTTTATTTTCTTGAAGTATTATTCAATGACGTACCGAAATGCGAGTAAAATAATTGAACAAGAAGATTGAAACTTCCTTCATGTTCTGTGTATAAAAAGGGGCGTTCATTATACACTCAATATACGAGATATTTATAGATTATACGGTTTAAAATTTAAGGAGATTTACTCAATGACGGGTACTTGACTCTTCCTTCACCCAAGTATCTTCATCATAAGCGAAGCTGTAATTTTTGTGCCGCATTTCTATCAGTGGGAGGCGAACTACATAGCACCGGATGATGATGGAGTAAGAGCGTAATGCTGGCAGAGGAAATGGGAATATCTCGCGAAAACGTAACCAAACACCGTCTTTGTTAAGCACAAAAGATGTAATTTCTGTAAAAGATGCTACTACTGGAGAAAAAACCCCATGTATAGTGAGGATCACTTAAGAACAGTTCCTAAACAGCAAGTATTGCCGTCTTGTCATTGTTGCCAACTGTTACCAGATATCACACGATTCTACGTATTAAATGACTTATTTACTTACCGTACTTTGTTGGAAGGTTATTCTAAATAATTCAATAATTTGTAACATATTTTCATAGGAAAACTATATGGGAAAGGGATCAACGTGTCAAGTGTTTTGTCTGGCAATACGAAATTCATTGGTTTGACTAAACAATTGACTCACGAGACCTAACCTAAAAATGTATTTTGTTTGACCGCATGAAATTATTAGTACTAACTCCGAAGACTTACCTGACTATAGTCTTGAATTATAACCACAACGCAACACGTAAAATAACTATTATGTATTATATTGATACTGATATTAATTAATTATTAGTGTGTTCAAATTTCACTAGCTTCTAGTAACCAGCCCAGAAATCTAGTACAATTTCAATTTCATGGAACTCCAGTACCGACAAATATTGTCGATATTTGTCAGTATCGAAATTCGAAACGAAGTTGGCAAAAGAAAATTCAACCTGCAAACTAGAAAATCACCACAATCCACTAGCATATGTAGTGATGGGGAAAATGGTTAGCTTTCACCTTTAGGGTATGAAGTAAGCTGACCCGGACTATACATAAAAGAAAATTATCATTTTAGTTGTGTTCTGGGTGAATATTCAAAACAACTGAGGTTATTGTAGGCTTGACAAACTATACGAGACGGTAGGTTGTCTGTATTATTTGCCTTCGTTAATTTCAATGTAGAACAATTTGCATCTTCTCTTTCCTGCGGAAGTATGTGAGCATCGCAAATGCAGATGTGTAAGATTGCAAGTACCTGACACCGGAAACGAGGCAGACCTTTCCCGAGCTGCAAACACAGTCATGTAGTTGCGGATCCTTATATTATGTTTTCTTTTATAAATATCTCATTTCTTCGCTAAGTACACTAGTTTGTTTCCATATTGATTTTCTTGAGCGTAAATACAATCTGTGGCGTGGAGGTAAGTAGGCTATTCATGATATTAACGAAATCATGTAAACTAGTCTAGGGCATATTCTAGACTTGTGTATACAGGGTGTCCCATAGCCCGTAACTAGGGTATTTAAATGTATCTAAAATAGTTTGAATTCACGTTATAGGGTTCATCAGAGTCTACCGTTTGGAGTAGTTGGCAATTGTTTTTTTAATGATCTGAATATAGAGCTATGGTACTTAATGCTTACATTATTTGAATCAGGGCGAAGAGTGCAACAGATGTATGGAATGAAATATAGGGTTTCCCATTAAAAATAACTTCATGTTACAACGAATTTTTGTAACAGCTTTTATAATTGCCAGATATTCTAAACGGTAGGGTTTGGTGAACCCTGTAACGTAAATACAAACTATTTTTAGACACACTAAAATAAGCTAGTTTAAGGTTGTGGGACAGTGTAGAATCTTGCCACTGTAGTCGACGAATAGTTAGGTTGCTGATTAGCTTACTGTAAGATGGTTTAGACAAAATTTCTATAAGGATAGTGACAACCACCGCGTTCCGTAGTAACTCAGGTATTGAGTTATTGAGACAGAGAATAATAGAGAAGATATGGAGACATAAAGTCGCCGGAATCAAAGAAGCCTCATTCTTGACCCCCACTGTCCGTTTTGAGAAGGATGACCAACAAGCCAATAACGTTAACGATGGAAAGAAGTCTATTTACAACCCATGTATTCCTCACTTCAGTGAGAGATACAAAATGAATATTAATACATGGGAAGTGAAAGGACTTCTTTTTGGCGCTAGGGGAACTTCATTTAAGTTAACCAAAACCATTCTCCTTTCTCTTAAATTTTCTAATAAGGACATTAACAAAATTTGTCTAATGGTATTGAGAGATTCATTATTCATTTTACACAATCACTTGTATAATACTATGTATTTTTTTTTACTTCATTTCATTACTCTTCAATGCATTTTCATCTCCAAATTGTACTTTATTTTTAAATTTATCGTTGTTCCGTATTCTCTCCGCAGTCATATTGTATTTTTAATTTAACCTCTGCTTTGTATTCTGGATCCTAGTGGTCAGCCTTAGATTTCGGCCAGATGTCCTAAATTGTGGAATTTGTATGTTGTCATAATACACCATAAGAAATTTTGTCTACTCTTTTTGGCATGTATTAGGCCTTAGTGATCTGATTCATTCCACCTTAACAACCGCAGTTCATAAGATTTAGTTCGATACAATCCCGGGCCAGGTCGATGGCATTTAAGTGTGCTTAAATGCGACAGGCTCATGTCAGTAGATTTACTGGCATGTAAAAGAACTCCTGCGGGACAAAATTCCGGCACATCCGGCGACGATGATATAACCTCTGCAGTTGCGAGCGTCGTTAAATAAAACATAACATTTAACAGTTCGATACAGAATTGTATAATCCTTCATCAGATCCATTTTATTTAGTTCCATATAGTGTACTTCTTACATAGTCCAAAAGCCATGCAACTTCTACTTCTTAGGGAGTGTTTTACATGTACTGTACACATTTGTGTGCAATACACAGTCTTCAACAAGCCTATTCTAAACGAGTTTAGGGAAGTTGTGATTTCGAGTACTCATTGTAATCAAATCTTCCTCTTTGGGAGTTACTATAAGCACGCTCCTAGCTATTGGTCACAGTGGTTACTGGTGCTGTTTCGGAATTGACTTTGCATTTGTATCGTAATTGGCATGCCACAAGATCTGCTTGGACTGCCTATTGCATGCGATTGTACGTGTGAGAAAATCACAGTTTTCTTCCGAACAGGACAAACGAAATGTCACGTCAGAAGTTTGAACTATGTTCACTCACGTCTGCTACCAGCACAGAGTTACGCGCGACCTCGTTTGTTTCGTTTCTCCATTGTCTTCTTTAGAACAAATAATATAGCTACAGATTTATTCATATTTTGAAACAGTTTCACAATTTGAGACAAATTGACTTTTCTTTTGTAGTGATAGTTTAATAGAATCTTGTGGTCACATTTAAGACAAAAGTGGCATAACAACCTGCGTGGCAGTAAACTTCTTTTAAAGCACCCGTATTTAGTTACTTAAAGTTGAAGTCGTCTGTGTCAGAGGTTTCTGGCCTGGAGGTCCTGCATTTCTTTGATCTACCAACAGCAAGGGGAATTCTCTGTGGATTCATGTTCAATAAATTTTCGTACCAATTGAATCTGTAATTTTGTTTCTCATATTGTAATTTTCAACCTTCATTTTTTCATGGTCGAGGAAGCTATAAACAGTTGAAGTGTAAGTCCCCTGATAGCGGCTGTCCACTCTTCAAAACCATGGGTTACCACTGCAGCCGACGTCGTGTAACTTCTTTTCAATAATGTCCTGTCTGCTACTTGTTTGTATTACTTTATTAATTTTATTGTCTATGTATGAATTTTTGTATGAGATGGAAACTTATGTTGCACTTCCTTCTATTTATAATTTAGTTCTTAAGACAATGTGGATTACCTTTGATTACAAAATGTATGTTTATTTTCTGAATAGACATTGAGTTAGTGATCGATCTGTTCGTCGTGGTGGTGATGGTGATGGTGGTGGTGGTGGTGGTGGTGGTGTCCTTAAAAAATGTTAAGATTTTTTACTATAGTTCCGTCGCTCTTATTTTCGGCAGCCAATCACGTTGGGTCTTGTGATTCGCAGATGATGACGTTATGCATTTCCTAAGGCTCGATAAATATACTTCATATAATCGCCCGCCATTTTGGCTCTTTCGTTGGCGTTCGCAGAAAGCACACGAGGACGTTATTTTCCTCTCAATTACTTGCCGAATTACAGTGCATTTGATTTATTATCATAGGAGCTACGTCATGATAATGTTTAACGGTGTGACAAATAGATTCCTCGTCTGGTAGCTCGGCAACGAAAGAACAAAAATGGAGAACGATACTACCTACATAGACAGAGCCTTCACTTCCTAAGACGTAAGCAAAGAGGAGGAGTCACGCCGGGAATAACAGCGTCGCGACTTTAATAAATATTGTTGTATTACAGTACCTACGTAAGTTTCATAAACAAAAGCATGAACAAAAATTGTATATGCAAGGCCTACCAAAAGCCTAAATAAACGAAATTTAACCTGTCACTGATTCTAGACTCTACGAGAACTCGCTTTCTATATACTGTATTTATATTTGTTTAAAATAGTTTTAACGGTAACATTTTGATATGTATTCTTCCATGGTTTGGTTGTAATTTCACTACCAATGCTTTGGTTTTTCTCCTGCCGTTTCCGCGGTTGCCCCCACACCTTTCTCTAGAGTAAAATAACTCCGCTTTCTTCTGCTTAGATTTGCTAAATATTAATGTATGTTTCAGTGTGTATTAATTTCAGTACACTGCTCCGTCGAATAGTAGAAAGTCAGTGTTCATCTACTTTGATATCACACGCGGGAAAAGTCCCCTGCGATCGGCAAGCATCTTGTTTAGGTAGAGCAAGAAAATCAAGGAATATTATGGACAGTAAAAAATCGATTATACGTGAATGTGTATTTTAAGAGTTGTTAACTCATTAAGTTATAAAAGTTAATGTGATACAACATTAATACAGATTAATTTTATTTCCTATAAAATACAATAATAAGTAAATATTATCTTAAACTCTGCAGCAATATATTTAATGTTTGCGTCGTTTTCAAGGCGTTGAATAATGTTTACTTTGTGAGAAATACTCAGACGTGAACGTGTTTGTGACACGATGCCTTACCGGTATGCGGGGCCCTGGATTCTCGTCACAGCAGACCACGTTATACTGTTTTGCTGCTTTCTTTAGACTCCTTCTCCTAAATAGGCGTAAGTAATGTACTGAACTTCAATGAATGTGTTCCAATTCAATATTAGGTGTAAAATATCTGGATAGTGTTCATACTTTTATTTTAAGAGCGAATTTGTATTTTGGATGACAGTTTTTATTTATTTTTTTATTTTTCCAATTATTTGAGTTTCCCTACTTAAAATGATGCATCACAAAATGAAGGGCCCGCGGAAAGAACAAGCGAAGTCACTGTTTGTTTATTTTTGTTTTTTTTTTTTTTTTTGGTCTCATCTGCAAGCTCATCAAGTGATATCTTTCTAGTAAATGAGAATGGAAAAAAGTTTGCATTGTAACATTGGTAACTTAAACCAAATGGGATGTAAACTGTTGATGTCTTATCAGTGTATTAAAGTCAAGGAATATTCCCCTGTAAGATTTAAGTGACTTAGCATGTTCTTTCTGTGGACATATGACTATACTAAAATTGCATTCATTTTAATTTTTCGATTTACTGAGAAGAGATATGCAAGTTTTAATTTTACCCTCATTTTCTAATAGGCTATATAGGTTTGAGCGGAAAATTATATATTTTTATTTTTTCAGTGTATTCTTTAACTTTTCCTCATTAAAATTGCATATCATTATATTAAAATTATGTCCATGTTATTTTTTCGTTTTTCTGAGGGGGGTGTGTGTCTTACGGTAGCGCACATTTTCCGTGAGTTTAGTTTTTCCATATAAAACGAACCTTTTCTCGAGTCCTCTTTAATGTAGAAAACTGAAATTTTAAGGAATCGTTTTCTTTGGATATTTTGCATATACGGAATCGAAAAATCAAATTACCAACAAGTAAGCATAAAATGCATTACAAAATCAAAAATTTTAAACCAATAAATAAAAAATTCTCTTAAAACAATAAAAATAAAGTGCCTCAATAAAGGATTATCGTGATAGGATAAATAAAATAATCTAAAATTACTTGAAATTTGAATGTTCTTCAAATTTGTTAATTTTTGGAGATGTTACAAGTAGTAATGTACTGGAAGTAGTCGACAAAATATACGAAGGGGTTGAGAGAAATTATTTCTCAGGAGGAAATTAAAGGAAAACTGCTGCTTCAACATAAATTCAAGTTGTGTGTTCATGAGCTTTAAAAAAAAAAATAAATAAGCTGTTTAGCTTGAACAGTTTTCGAGAAAATGTTCATTATGTAAGACATAATTTAACATTGTGCGGATAGGGAATTCCGTATCTCCTTAAAAGTAATCTGACAGAAGAATTTACGCATGGCATTGTGACACAATTTTACCAGAGATATAAAAGGTGAATGAGTTTTCGATTTGATTTTAAGCGAACGCTTGATGTAACGAGTCATGACATAAGCAAGGATTAGTGTCCAGCTTTGTTTGATGTGATAACGGATGTTTGTGCATTGTCAGAGTGATTTGCTGTGCTGTCTACCGTAGCACCAGAGACTCCAGTCTTGTGTCTGTTCGAAGTCCATTCAAGGCTGGTGGTTGTCAACTGTGCACTTGACAGTTGGTATCTGCATTGGCAACTCTTTACATGAACCCTGCGTGATAGTGTTTTGGAATTTGAACGTAGCATTTTCTATCAGCTGCTGCTGTGTTGCCAGTTTGCTACCACGTGCGTAATTTGTGTTAGTGTTATAAGTAATTTGTAACTTCAAAAGTCAGAAGTCAATTGATTCGAAGGACTCGTCAGCTGTTGTGTACTGTTCTGTGTGGCAACGTCGCATCTCTCGCTACCAGCATTGCGCAAAGCTGGCAGATGCAACGGCTTGGGTATAATACTGTATTTCATACAAACTTTCAGTTGATTTGTAGGCCTGTTGTCATGGTAACGTTCTTCCTTTTTGTTCAGGCAATACCACATGTTGTGCAGAACATTGGGAAGGATTTGCATTGCGTGAAATATTGCCGTATTGATTAGATCAGTTAATACTGTAAAACACAAAATTTAACTTCAGTTTCTGATTGACCTTCGAAGAGCAAATTCCCATGACAATGAGTTATAATAAAATTCTGGTTTGACTTGGTACATCGACCGCAGTTGGTACAGCCGGAAAAAGAATGGACCGTTCAAGGAAAAAGAATGGTTAAACTATATTATGCTGATTCATGTTGTGAACTTACCGCTTTGAGGCGTTGTTGCATTATTGCGAAATACAAGAAAAACGTCTTGTGTGAGAATAGTCGAATGTATGTTCTTGTGAACATTTCTGGTATTTTCTTTCTTTCTTTTCCAATTAATCTGCGTATAGAACGAAATATTCCCTTAAACTGTAACCAGAGAGTATGCACCTATGTCGAACAAATAAAGGCGTGAGCTTTTTAAAATTGCAATACTGTTCGGCCTTAGAAGTCTAAACTGACCGAACAACCGCCTTCCTTTTCCGCAGTCACCCCGACGCGCGCTCTCTCTCTCTCTCTCTCTCTCTCTCTCTCTCTCTCTCTCTCTCTCTCTCTCTCTCTCTCTCTCTCTCTCAACTTTATAGCAGCTGGGAATGGTTCAGCATCTGGTGCGTGGAGTATGCTCTGTAATCCTTAAAACTCTCGTCTCATACATTCGCATATATTAAAAATGTTTACACCATTTTATTTACATCATCAAGAATACGGATAGACTGATCATTTGATCGGATTTTTTTATATACAGTGGCTCCCATTAATATTCGGTTTGACTGGCATGTAAGATTAAAATAAATACACTAATTATTTTCCAAAAAATTAATGAAAATAAAAATGTGCACTATAATAAAAGCAAAAGTATACTCTCTGTTAAATTACATAGATTTACAACAAAATGAAAAAAAGTCTCCTCTGTTATATAAATAAAAATTATAAATATTATTACATTATTCTGATAGAACATAGTGCCTCATTAATATTCGGTTTGTTCAATTCAATATTTTGTTGAACACCCCTTTTGCCTCAAAACACCCCTCCAACGCCTTCGCATGCTTCTGGATAACTTCGTAGTAAATTGGGGACTAATTTTCCTCCATTCTTCCGTTAATCTCCGTTTCAGTTCTGTCTTGGAAGTGATAGGAATTTGATCTTGCGATTAAGTTCCTCCCACAAATTCTCAATCGGATTTAACACAAATTCTCAATCGGATTTAAATCCGGTGATTATGCTGGGGTTCGGATTACCTTTGGACAGTTGCATAGAAGCCATAAACGCACTTTTTCAGCTGTGTGTTTAGGATCATTGTCCTGATAATACTTGAAAGTATCTTTAATCCCTAGACTCTCTGCACTTCGTTTTAAATTGTTTCTCATAATGTCCAAATACACATGCTGATCCATTCTTTTTTCTATAAAAACAAGTTCACCAACCCTACTTGAAGCCATACAACCCCATACCATGACGTTGCTCCCACCATGTTTCACTGTTGGCAACAGATTCTTTTTTTCGAGTTCTTCATTTTCTTACGCCACACGTACTGTTGTCCATCCGATCCGAAGACGTTAAATTTGCTTTCACCAGCAAATATCACATCGTGCCACCAGTTGTCATCTTTATGGACATGTCCCTTGCGAACTGAAGCCGCCTTCTTTTATTTG
Organism: Periplaneta americana; assembly: GCF_040183065.1. Lineage (NCBI taxonomy): Eukaryota > Metazoa > Arthropoda > Insecta > Blattodea > Blattidae > Periplaneta > Periplaneta americana. The sequence continues at coordinate 159,187,611 of NC_091130.1, read as the reverse complement.
TTTCATTTATGTAAGGTTTTCTCCTACATACTCTCCCATTAAATCCCTTTTTCCTAAAAACTCTTCGAATTGCTTCGGCACCTACCTGCTTGCCAAACTCCTTACGAACACATGCTGCAAGTTTCGTTGCACTTAGTCGAGGATTTTCTTTTATTTTCTTCAGGATGGAGCGTTCTTCACGTTCAGTTAATTTTTTCGGCTGCCCTTTTTGTGGTATGGACTCGATTCTGTCTTCGTTTTTGTATCTTCTTACTATATCCCCAACTGTACTCATACTCACACGTAATATTTTGGCTATTTCTGTGTATTTTAGCCCTTTTTCGTGATGATAGATCACAAGTTGTCGCTGGTCAAAAGTTGTGTTGTTTCCTTTGCGACCAATTTTTCGACTTGTACTCCAACCTCGCCTGAGTTGTGCACAACGTGTAGACAGAATGATTGCACGTTCGCTACTGAACCCTACAATACTGCCAGCAGAAAACGTGCCTTAGATTGGAAGCAAATAAATCAAAACCGAATATTAAAGAGTGTGAACTTTGATGTTACTTACAGATTATTTGTTATTACATCGTAAATATTAAACGTTCGATGTAAATTTTTTAACATTATGTACAAAGTGTTTAAATGTTCTATCTGCAAAGAAATGCAGGTTCACTTGAACGCAGAACAAAACATCAATAGCAAAATACTGTAAAATCAATCACGAACCGAATATTAAAGGGAGCCACTGTAGGTAGGTTAAGATTGCCATCTTTGTCATACGTGGAAATCTGTGTGAAAACCTTTTAACAAACTGATGGTTCTCTAAATTTCTGTATTTCGTGGATGTTTTTGTAATGTCTTTACTGTATTGGTTACTTCATTTGTTTCGATTGTAGTTTGTTCTGTTAATGTCCAAGTCTCTGATGCTCATGCCATTATTGGAATTACCGTCATTTTATAAAATGTCGTGTTTTCTTGGAAAATCTTCGCCGGCGTTCCTAATGCACTGGATTACGATGAACGTTCGTTTGCGGTACGTCACGTTGCGTTCATCCGTACGTTGAACTTCTGCCGAACGTTCAGAGGCTGTGTGTTATGATCGACGTTTGTGACAACTATCACGCTCTGCCGGCCATAATGAGTACTGAAATCCACACGCCAGTCAGCTGTTTATGATAAACATTGAATTTTATGTAACTTTGTTTGAGACAACATAAATAAAATAGGCCTACCGGTATTACAAAAATATTTTACGACAGAATAATATAGAATGACGATAATGATAAAGTAATAATAATAATAATAATAATAATAATAATAATACCATATACTAGAGAAGACAGTTGTACCTTGAAACAATTTTGACCTTTTTTTTTTTAATTTTTAGAAATGAAATTTTTAAAATGAAAAATGCTTGAAATAATATTGAAGTTTCCTTTACAACTTCCTGTATGAAACAATTTTGACCTTTTTTTTTTAATTTTTAGAAATGAAATTTTTAAAATGAAAAATGCTTGAAATAATATTGAAGTTTCTTTTACAACTTCCTGTATGTATTTTCATGTTTTACAGATCTGTTAAGGAGGAAAAAACAAAATAAAGGGATATGTAATGTGTTCGAAGGTACAACAGGTTCACGTACCTTGGAATATACCCTCTTGTAAATTGAAACACATGGAATATAGGTGGGAATATAGCTGTAAAAACTGACAATCATATTTAAAATATATTTCCGATCATAAACCAGAGCAGGCTTCTCTGATTGAGATTTTATTTCTTGGTTTTGTGTTAGAAAACATAAATCAGTAAATGAAATGTTCAGTTTTGGTACTAAAAAAAATTGCAATAAATCAAACCGAAATTACGACCAGAGCTACTTAGCGACTTTCTCTACAGTCTGCTTCAGTTTGAGTCCTCTAGGTAGCAGCAAAAATAATAAAAAAAAAAGCACAAAGGTATATTATGCTGAAGGTACAACAGTCTCCCCTACTAAATAGCTGGACTAGTGCGAATTACGAATATATTATTTGTGTAGTAAAAGCCCCTATATTTCGGGTTAAAATAAAATAACGTATCTAAAATAATGTAAATAAATTATTAAAAATAAAAAAAATAATAAGTTGACCCCAGGTTTGATCCTGGGTCCATCTACACCACGACCAGTCTCTTGACCAACACACCATGGAGAGCTACGCAGTACAATTGTTGAATTAGGTGTTATGAATGCTTTCATGTTTGCTGCCTATAGGGGAGAGTTGGGTAGTATCGGACATCGGGTAATATCGCACAGTGAGTTTCTTTCATCTACCACCAGATGATAGTACCTGAATGACATAATTACGTTTCTGTGATGTCGCATACAGAAACGTAACCATGTCATTCAGATACTACCACCTGGTGGTAGATGAAAGAAACGCACTGTCCGATACTACCCAACTGCCCCCTAATGTTTAATTTTAAACAAAAATGTGTTTTATGCCATATAGAGGAAATATATTCATGTGATGTGACATATTCAATCAAAGATCGTTCCTCGTATTATGTAATTTTTAATTAATATTATTTTATTTAATATTTTAGTTAGCAGTATGGCGCATCTACAACGAAAGAAGAGGTGAAAATATATGAAACGCTTCTGATTCGTGATTGGATGACGTTCAGCTTACGTTTCTTTGCGTTTGTGGAAATTAGACTTCGACAATGTCGAATCAGCGCCGTCATGCGTTCGTTCATTTTCACGTTAATCGTAATCAAATACACAGAGCTTGTATTTGTCAAACTTCAACGTAACGCAAACGAACGTTCATCGTAATCCCAGCCTAAAGAATATAACCGTAATGATCATGAGCAGCCCAACAGTGATTGACCGTGTTGAGTTATGTATCTTGAAATATTTTTGGAGATTTGTAATGATCTGTGTAAGTGATTTTGTGCGTTGGACATAATCAGCATAAAATAATCCCACTGGGGATGATCCAATAGTCTCATTTCTGCATACCGGTGTTCAGTGAGCTGGTCAGTATACTGTAAAGGTTAAAGAGAGTAGGTTGGAAGAGGACACTCTGGTCGTGTATTATATTTTATATTGATTTTACTTGTTACTTTCACTTTATATATCGCGTCATGGAGGCTTTATACTACGCTAATCAAGTGTTGAGGCATACACTGTGTTTTATTATTGAAGCCGATTTACTGTACGAAGAACTTCTTCGAGTAGTTTTAATTTGTCGGCCCTGCAAACTGTAGCAGCAGTTACACTGTAATGTGTTTATTATCTACTCTGTGAAGGTGAAAACCATTTCTAAAGAGAACTAATTGAATATCAGTAAGTATTGGTCATATCGAATCAAACTTTCGAGCCTACTCAGATTAAAAGACAAAGACTTAAGGCCGCGCGCACACCGAATGCAGCATTTTATTGCAGGCGTGTCGGTTGCTTTAACATCAAATGAAGTGCAGCGGTATTGCACATCTCTTTGCAACTCGCTGCAACAAAAGGGATGCTGCGCTGACAGATGGCTCGCAACAAATATGCTTGAGAATTTCAAATCGCGCATGCGCGAGGACTGAAAAAATAAAGCTTTTGACAGTGCGTTGTAGATTGTGGAGCTGATCATATTTGTTTTTTAGTGTTCAAAGTTACCTAATCGTCTTCGACAAATCTCAACAGGTGATCAAACGTAATTACCCTTAATCTACGGTAGTTGTAAAACTTATCGCGGCCATTCCTAAGTTCTGTGACGAAATTAATAACTCTCTTACTCAGCACTTCAAAATCTCGTAACTAGCGGGAATCTGAGAACTGTATTGATGTTCCCAGTCAAAATGTCTCGCAAGAGGTTAGCCTCGACACAGCAGATGTAATTAAACACGAGAGCTCGTCAACTGTAACATTGAAAGTGTTGGATATTTCTTTCAAAGTAACAAATGCCTCACTGCAATCAGTACCTTTTATATCCTTGAAGTAACTCGTTGTTTTAACCCTTTCTTTCAGTGCATAAACTTTATCAGCATTTATTTGTACAATTTACTGACTGGGTTGAATAATTCTTTTAAATTTACAAACAATGAATATGAATCGTGTAACTCGTATTTTTCAAGTTTCAGAAACTGACATGCTCGAATAGTTCTTACAGTTCAGTTTAAGTCCAAACTGAAATGGTTAATTAATTTGTGTACCGACTCTCCTACATTACCAGGAATTACTACCTTCTTTCTACGCTTCAGGTCATAATGCGAAAATCTCCACCCCGACCGTGACTACGCATGCGCAAGTAAATAAACTCATAAAGGAACAGCAAACCTGTTTCATCGGGCGCTAAGTTATGCTGCCTGATTATTAACAATAAAGCATTTGCGCAGTAAACTCGTAATATTTCATACATGTATCTATTTTGACAGTGTGTTCATTTTATGAACACCTTACATTGGCACTTTTTTTATTAGTATGTTGTGGTTCTTTGATTTGCTTGCAAGTCTACACGACTTTTCACGGTCTCTGTAGGTGTGCGTTAACGTAGTCTTTATTGTAATGTACGTTCCATGAAACGTCATCTTAGTATTCTTTTTAAATCAACCCATATCCTTACTAACATTCGTTGTTTTCTAGTTTAAAGGAAACTTAACGTTATCGTTATTTGGTTTCCAAAGTTATTATGTATAATAGACGCCTGTTTCAGTTCATAGGTCACGTTTCAAAGCCAGACTTCATCACTCAATGGTTAACCATCGAAATGAACTTCTTAATACCATCCCAGAACAACTTCCACCGCCTCGCCAAATAAGAAGATTAAAAAGAAAAAGACACTCAGATCTGTTGTTTGAAACACTTTTGTTTTGTTTCACATTTTGCCAGAGGACAGTCATAGGACTGCAACCTCCATACATGTTTTTTGTGTGCTTTTATAGCACAGTATTTATCATTTTAAGCACAATTCTATTGTACATAATTGTATAATAAAGTTTTCTTATGATTTGGGGGGGGGGAAGCCAGAGACTGCATAGAAAGAAAGCCCCGTAAAGATTGGCAGAAGTGTCCCCTCTCTCTGCAGAACGGGAAAACCCATTTCACGCACCTAAGTAGATTTCGTGCTGTACGTACGCCAGCGTTTCCAGCACAGCGCCGTGGCAAGATGCCTAGTTTTGATGATGCTATACTCTTACGGTCTTACTAATAAAAACTCTATATACAGACGTTTAACTGCCTTATACAATGAGTAGCTCGTTTATAAGTCGTGTGTAAATTCCTTACTAATAATCACTACATACGTCGTGTATAACAGTTACACAGCTACGTCATAGTTTCGTCATTACTTCATTCCGAAAGGAAATAGAATATCTGAGGTTCTCTATTGCATCCGGTAGAGCGCTCTAGTGTGGCGTGTTAAGTATCGATAGCACAACTGGTTCTGATCGATTACCACACTATATTTTGGTCAAAGAGTACAAGCTACAGCAATATTATTCTAATTATTCTGTGCTCTTTGGTTTGTTCTTCTGTGGTTATAACACTGCCTGCTGGATCACATCCTATGGCTGTTTACGCAGCGATAAGATGCGATCAAGCAGGCAGTGGGTTATAAGGCAACCATCATCAAAAAATGACAGTCGTTACGAACAGCTGTTAGAGGGGCGGCCATTTTTTCTCTATATACAACGCTTAAACAAGGGGTTAGGTGTATATAACTACTGCAAAGCATTTCCCATTGTATAGTTACAATCTGTTTACACGTTCATAGCTTATTCAAGGTTTATTAGTAACGTTTTCTACCCCAACTCTGCATAAGTCTCGTATAAAAACTATACACGGTTTATTAGTAAGACCGTTATTCTTCAAGACGGTTGTTTCAGTCCTCACATTTTTTCGTATTATTGAAGAGGTGTACAAGTTTGCACTCTATCGTGGCTTATTAGTACGGAATTGTACGATGTTTTCTCTGGAAATTTGACATTTTAGATAAGGAAGTGAGAGTTTGAACAAGTGTCATTGACCGTTCACTACAGAAACCTAAACATTTAAAATTAAACGAATACTGAGCTGTAATGCTTTATGTCAGTAGAACGTGGAAGTATACGTTATAAAGGTAGATTATTTGGACGGAGCGCGTGGTGGACCGGTGCGCTGCTGTGATGTTGGAGCGCGTCATACTCACTGGCGTTCAGAATGCGCTATTGCTATTGTTCGGGTTGTTACTGGCTAATGCACGTGCTCTGAGTCTTACGGGGGTAAATTATTTAATTTGTATTTCTGTTTTATAGCCTATATATAATCATTTTTATGTATCTTTGTAATGTATATAAATAAATAATAAAAAAACTGTGAAACTAAAGAATCACAGTAATGTGATGAGAAAGTATTATTCACTGACGGAGATAGGTAAGGAAATGATATGGAATGGGAACGTATTCAAGCGACGTGCTGGCTCGCGAGAGGAACAGTTTGGATGTGACATGATAACTACGCATGCGCGGATTTGATTAATAAAAAACCTAAAGTAACCAAAATTAACCTTCGTATATGCAAGCTGTGTAACCGGAGCACGAAGGGAACTTCTTGATTTGATCTGGAGTGTACACGCAAAAATACACGCAAAAATAAATTAAGGTAAGGATCACGCTGCCACCGCATGAGAGGCCCGCCCTTGCGCCACAGCCAAACTGTTCCTGTCGCGAGCCACTCCTTTCAAGTGTTGTAAGGGAGATATCTGACTTTGAACTAGTAATTGAAGAGTTCATTACAAGAATGATGGATGTCATTTGGAATACATTTTGCAGGAGAAGCAATTGAAAGTTTGAAATGCTTAGCGCTCAAAGCTTAACTGTGATTTTCCGATCATTACTGGACAATGACTATCAGTGTTAATGCCATATAACTCTCTATGTACATTCTATGCACTGACAGTCTTGGTTCATTTTCGACAAGAAAGTGACATCCATCATTTTTGCACTGGACTCTTCAATTGGAAATTGAAGTGAAAGAAGGCGCAAGCTGACAAGAAATTAAATATTATAGTACAACTCCAATTCTGTATAAAATCTTCACATAGATCGCAGCGATGCAGACCACTATCACGATAATACCACAGAGTTATACTGCTTTAATACTAACACAAATTAATAATAATAATGGTTTATTTAACCTGGCAGAGTTAAGGCCATACGGCCTTCTCTAACACTCAACCTGGAGTAAAACTGCGATAAACACTACAAATTTACAAAGTACAGTGCACTACAATTTTACACACAAAACTAAAGATAATCGTAATATATTGTAAACAACAAGTCAGTAGAAGTCAGACATAATGTATAACATATACAAAGGAAGGAAAATGCATAATGGAATGTGAACAGTAGGTCAAAGTAAATTAAACATACAAAGTATAAAAATATAAGACAACAATAATAATAATAATAATAATAATAATAATAATAATAATAAATAGTGAAGTACAAAGCATACAATGAACACAATATTTTTAGTTACAGTAAGGAAAATTATGATTATATATAGCTCAAGTTATCCATCCACTGTGTGTGCCTGTGGTTCCCAATCTCTGTGTGTCGGGGACCCCAAAATGTATTGTATTTCATCATGTTTAGACATTGCGTAAAGAATGAATTAAGCATCTTTAATGAATTGACAGCGATATTAAATTTCAGTTTTAGCTTTTGAATATAATCTGAAAATATAAAAAACACAAAGTTATTTTACGTTAAATCATGTCTTTACTGTGAAAAAGAAACCAATGTTTTTAGATCTACCATAAGTCTTGTTAATGTCTTTGCTGTGAAAAAAATTAAACCATTTCATTTTACTTGACATAGGTTACCAGTGGGATGGTTTGTTACGAAGTCTTTCAAACGAGTGTATGAGACCCGCGAAATTGAAACGGCACTCAGAGACGAAACACGTAAGTGTAAAACGTAAACCTGTCGATTTTAAAATAGGCGGAGTCTAAAATTTCTTATATCGTCATCTGGAAAAACAAATAAAAAAATTAGTGCAGAAACATGCCCGATTTTCAACACGTAAAGATGAAATTTGGCACGTTCCATTATTGGTGTACGACGTACAGTTACATGCCTACTTCAATGTGCAGACTGGGTGTTGGCAAAACTATTAAGAAAGTCATCAGTACATCAAAAGGTTCGGTACTGTTATGAATTTGAGTGGTTCCTGACTGGGTTACAGGCTCGGCGCCAGATGTGCAGGGAAACGCCGTATTCATAGTTCATAGTGCTTTAAATCCTCTTTTGTTGCTGAGAGTAAAGTGGGAACTGAGTAGACGGGTAGGGTAATAGATTTCATAAAATATTAGTACTGGGAGAAAAGGTGAAAGGTGAAAAACGATTGCCATGTTGTGTCATTTCCAAACTCTGAGATTTTCAGCTGCAGTGTGATACGCAATTCTTTTGAATTTTATTTTTTCTTCTGTCTTTTTTGAAGGACCACAAGGGCAGAACTCGAGGACCACAGGTGGCCCGCGGACCATAGTTTGAGAAACGCTGGTCTAGAAAATATTCAGCGAACAAATAAAGTGCACAGTGATAATTTGTATACACATTTCCTTGTAACTTATTCTTGCTGCAAAATATGCCAATAACTCTATTTTCATGTCGTATTCCGCAACGCCAGTAAAAAGATACACAGGCCACAGGGAAGGAAAATTAATGCTTTGCTACTTCTTTCATGGAATCGAACGAAAGCTATTTAGATTTACAGCCGCGTGCTTATAACTTTGGCCCTCCTATGTATTTCTGCTCTGATCAGCTGTTGGAGCCGAGCTGTGATTTAGATAGATAGGAACATAACCATCTCAATCAGGTTGAGTCCAGACCTCGACCTGCATGTCTAGTTGTGTAACTAAGGCTGCGTAATGTGAAGTCATCAGAAGGAATACGGTCTTTAGTGTTTTTACAAAAGATAGTAAATATCTTCTGCTTATTGAATGGAATTTTTTAAAATTTATTTGTGTGTATTGGGTTTAGAGTACTGGAACATAATCGACAAATTCATGTAAATGGTGGTACCAGCATTTTAAACTTAAGTGTGCATTACATTAGTTGGTTAGAACAGTTGAAAGTCCTTCCTTCCTTGTCAACACGTAACGCTGAAATTGTTACGGGAAAATATTAGTGGAGATGAAGGTGTCTAACAGTGAGTGGTATATTATAATGAACCACGTACCAATTCATAATTTACAAGGATTATCAGAAGCAAACTGCAGGATTCTATCATTTCCTAAGGACAGGGTGTTGCATCCCTGCCGCGGTCGTTCTACGAAGCAAGTAATGGGAAACTCCTAGAGTTAACGCAAGCGCGTGAATTATTATCGGATATCATCGCAGATGGAGGAAAAGCAAGTGATGTTTTCTAAAACCAACGTATTTCGCAAATGTTGATATTTACGTCAAAGCGACGATACGTGTGGCATAGGCCAGCTCGAGTTCTGGGTATTGCGTGGTAATTGTAACACTGTAACTGTAATAAAACTTCGTCTATAGGCCTACGTCTTTATAGGGGTCCGAAAAAAACGTATAGCCTAACTCAGATAGCATTTGAAGACTATACGGGAGGAAGGAATTAAGCAATTTAGTAACAATTTCACAAGAGAAATTTAGAAATTGATAGGTAAGCCGTCTTTGAGTCCATAATGCAGTACTCAAATATTTATAACGCACATTCTTGAGGAATGTAAGATTTTATTTGTAGGAAACCTTAGCTGCTTAGAGCCGAAGCTGATCTATATATTACTTTTCGAAATTTTACAAAATTGACATACTTTATCTTTGTTTAATAATTAATTTGTGGTTATTTTACAGAAAAATCAGTTATTTTTTCACGAATAAATTGTTTATAATGGAAATATTCTTCAAATAATTTTCATGGTTGTGTCGAAAAACGCAGATCCTAAACTCATTTCAAATCTAACTAAACAACATCTGTGTAGCAAATTTCAGTGATCAAGCTACTTATTTTTGAATGATCGGGAATTTTTCAGGCTTGGAAATGTTTCAATATTCGGAAAGGGAGTACCGCTCTTTATGACCTGTCATAAAAATTACCTGCGAGCCGAATGGGCGGCGAATCCTCTTTTCTCAAAACTGAACTAGATGTCAGTGACTAATTAGCTGGGAACTATATATAAACTTTTTTTTTTTCACTTAAATTTAAGATTAAAACAGTCTATTCACTTCTCGATACTGAATAATCGTGAATTCTGTCTCTTCGCAAGTTCGCATTGCATTGTGAAGTATGTGTGTTTTTGTAAGTAATAGGCATACAGATTTAAATATCAGTATGAATAAAAGTCGAGAGACTTTGCTTAGTTTTGGTATTAAGAAATTTAGTACTGAAGGTGCACCAGCACGAAGAAACAAATTTGGTTTCATACTGTGCCCTGACATTGACGATTGCCACGACCTCATGTGTTATTTGTGCTGCTGTTCTGGGAAATGAAGCAGTCGCCACTTTTTCGACATCTCAATACAAGACATTCGATTTAGTTAACAAACCCATTGAATTCTTCATGCATGAAAGAGATGGACTTAAAATAGAGAATAAAATTATTTTTCTAGTTTTAACCAGTGATACTTCTGACTGAATTCTATTTAATATAAAAAAAGTCAAATGTAAAAAACCGTATTCCACTGGCGAAGAACTTGCGTTTAGAATTGAGAAATTCATACATTTTATACATAATAAGCTTACTCGTATTACATACAGTACATTGCATATAAAACATTTGTGCGGTAAGTTTTTCTTCGACATACTGACATCTGCTGCTGCTGCTTTCCCAGCTCATTCAGATGAGTTACGACGCGTAATCATTTTTCTTATTACTTTTTCAAACCAACGTTATTAAAATCAAATGTATTGATACAATATGTAAGTTTTGGTGGCCAGAAAGGGTTAGTATGGCAATGAAAACTAGCTTAAAGTACAGTAATGATCTTGGCTCGAGGAAATTACAACATGCTACAAAATTTAATTAATCCAGTGATTGATAATTACCGGTAATTAAATTATTTGTCAACATGTCACACAGTTTTCGTAGTCTTAAAGATAGACATACTTAAGTATTAATACTTATGCTAATTAAATATGATAACTTTAAAGAAATTGGAAAGGCATTTACGAGTAAATTTGTTGGACCGGGCCCTAGTCTTATAGAACGACAGAGTTGCATCATGATGTGTTAGAAACGTTTCAGCAGCAACAGCGTCATTAAAGGACACAAGATTGGAGGTAGGTTTTCACGTTCTTAAACCTTATTCTGAGCAAAATATTTGTTTAGAACGTATAAATGACGATCATAGGCCGATACGTATAAAAGCGAATAAGCTGAAAACGTATAACCGAAATTAACATGGAAGTATGAGAATTTTGCAGCATCTCAGGATAAAAAAAAAGTAATGCGTGGAAAACGCATACGTGTAAAGCGTATAAAAGATTATTTTTAATGTATTATTCTACAGAAATGAAAGAAGGGAATGTATTGAAGTGTTGTAGACATGTTACAGCATTGAAATGTGTTGTATATGTTGTAAGATTACAGGTTTTCTTTTGTTTTATTTTAAAAGAAATTTAGAATGAATTACTTCAGCAAATAAGAATTTGGTTTTGGAAATAGTAGACTGGCCATATCAAATCGTCACGTGTTGCGTCAGTGTTACGCCACATTGCCTCATAGCTGCCCCGCTCCTGCAGGCAGCCACTTTGCTCGTAAGTTTCATCAGATTTCTCGCTTCCTTTTTATGAAGTGCCTATTGTATTTGTTTTTCGTCCTCTTCGAACACATGCCCATGTTTCATATATAAATTTGAAACGTCGGAATTTCTCGAAATTTGTGTGAGTTCATTTTATTTATTTATTTTTTTCAATTCGGCATAATATATATTTTTTTTCCTTTATGAAGTACACGATTTTGTTACGAAATTAATTGGTTGGTTGCGAAAGCCCTTTAATCCCTCGAAGCCACATAGGTAACAAAACAGCCGCAGATTTACTGCTTAACTGTGGATAACGTACGTTGTCAGTTATTTATTTAGTTCACCAATCTTTGTTCACGTCATGGCGGATTAGATGTATTCCAGTTCTTAATCCGCCATTACTTTCTATACAAATATAACAAAAACTAATACATAATGAACCTATAAGTATCCTCTGTTTACAATAATAATAATAATAATAATAATAATAATAATAATAATAATAATAATAATAATAAACTCTTGTATTCAAAACTCCTACTTTAGCTTTTATATTTTTATGCTCAGTCTCTTAAGAATTATTTTGTTAACTTCATTGACTACTCTTCGTAGTTTCTTATCGTGTGACTACTCAACATTTATAATTCCATCTCCGTTAGAGCTTTGACTTTCTCTTCGCATCTAATTTTAACTCTAAAAAGACATTTTCCTAATTTATGCAGATAGCTGGCGTTTAGGTGATCATTCATTTTTTATAAGCTACTATAGCGTTTATTTGTATAAATTTTTTATGAACCCAACTGTTTCTCAAATCATTCGTTGCCTGACACTTTAACGCAATGTTGTTAATTAAGTAAAGTTTACTTTTCCAATCAAGATTCAAGATACCGTGTTTTATTGACATGAAACAACAAGGTGAACATTGTTATGCATAATAATAATAATAACAATATTATAAATATTATTTACAGGAGTAAACCCGTTTCCACTTTAAAAATAATACAGGGTCGGTCAGGAGAAAAGGTAGCCTAGGTCTACATGGTTTGAGGGTGTCAACTTCATTGCACTTCGCAGTCTTGTAGAAGCTGCTGTGTTGCTGATCTGAGCTGAGTCGGACAATGCTGTACTTGACCACAAGCATGTAAAATGCAAGCGAGAAATTTCTCTCTCGTTTCCACTTTGCGCTTGTAGACTTCGCTCTTAAGTCAACCCCAAATACAGTAATCCAAATGGAGTAAGGTCGGGTGACTTCACTGTCAAGAAATGACTCCACAGAGACCGATCCAACGCTCAGGTTTCATTGATTCTACTACAACCTGATGTCGTTTTGGTTGCGTTCACATGTGAGTTCTGATGAAGGACATGAGACTGACGGCCGTGATTTTCAAACAGCTGTATGTCAGATACTGTTAAGAACAGGGTATATATGTTCATATAAACGTTTTTGTTCAGAATCACCAATATGATCACCTCTTACACCATGTACCTTTCTTCCCGACTCATCCTGTGTAAAACGATTGTAAAATAATTTAGTGTATTACCACAGTCTAGTATATACAGTCACGAAGCTCAATACTTAGTAAATATGCATACATAGATAGTTGCTCACCACTAGGATCGCTAATATCGCCTCATTACAGACAATGCGAAATAGTACCGGCACAGTCTATTGTTTCTAGCACCCTCAAAACTCAAGCTTCGTGACTGTATATAGTAGACTGTGGTATTACTGTAGTTTCCATATGGAAAATGTGTGTTGTAGGCTACACATTTGGAACGTTACTTTGATAGTTTTGCTTTGGTGCAACTTATTGCATGCATTTGATAGCATAAATGCATACATTTTTTTCGATTAATATTCATTTTTCTTGATTTAAGAGAATCAATGCTTTTAATGGTATACTTACGTTCTCTAAATAAAAAGAAATGTTAGGAATATGTCTTACAGTAATGGCTACTGAAAAAATTGTAATCGGCTTAGCACTTATTGATGCTTACGTAAGTTTGCCTGTCTGATGTACGTCCTTGTGACAGGTCATTTTCACTGGGTAAATATTTTTCTTCGACATACGGTTGGCCGAGAATGTGTTCAGATTAAAGCTACGGTTTGGCTACGACGATCTTCGTCGAACGAACATCGCTGACGATTGAAATCGCCGGCGGTCATCGTCAGAGAGTGGTTTCTTTACCGGCGAACACGTAGGTGGATAGTAAATTGTTTTATTAGTTGACCATGTCTGATCAGCTGATAAGTGGATGACAATATGATAACATTCTAATATGTTTTACCTTGAAAAACAAGTACGGATCTTTAAAGTAGTTAATGTCATGTTTAGAAATAGTTATACAGAGGGGTCTTTTAATTCATTGATATTAAGACATCTTGAAAATGAACCCACCAATTTTAAGGAATATTTCAGACTTTCTCCCGAACAATTTCATTTTGTTTTAAGTTCAATTGAAAATGATATTCAAAAATTACCCACAAAATTTATTCACAAACCAATAAGCCCAGCTGAAAGATAAGCATAACGTTATTTTTTTTCATTTAGGAGCATTTATTTAGGAAATAATTTTACAAATAAAAAAAATCATGTGAGGAGATTGTTGCACTTCTCTCCATTGCTCACAATTCCACTTCACTTACTATTTCACACTGAAACTTTTGCTTCAGTAGCTAAGTCTGCCGCATCGTGTGTGTCCTTCAATTATGAATCACTTTACTCAATTGTATTAACAGTTCTGGTTGTTGCAAAATATAGATTTGTTATTGTTTACGTTGGTTCTTTTTGGCTCATGTCGAACAGGGATTTGTGTTTAAACAATTAATATCTCGTCTTCGTTAGTGGAGAAATTGCAGAAAGATTTCTGTTTTACCGCCATTATTGTGTGTATGATGTATAAATCACATGTTATTAAATTATTTAATTCATGACCTACTGTAATTTTACAATTGGTTTCTCGGCGATGATCGCCAGGTTTTTGCCTTCAAGGCAAACGCCGACCATGTTCGTCGAGCCCAGCGACGTTCGTTGACGTTCATCGCCGTAAAGAATCCCAGCGAAGATCGTCAGCGATGATCGTCGGCGAAGATCGCCGTAGCCAAACTGTAGCTTAACTGTAATGACCGAGAGTAAGGTAAATGTAAATACACATCCTATTGTATTAAATTATTGTAATTGATAACGTTGTACACAATTGCCTTCATATTTAATTGTTTCTGCATTCATATTCGAATCAATCTAATTACTAATACAGATTTTTAATGACTACTATTTCCATTCAGCTGTACTCGTCAAATATGAAATGCAGTTTGAATTTCTTCGATGAGATGTATTGTTGAATTATTTTCTTAAGTGAAGTCCACATAAGGTACAGTTTGTGTGAAGTATAAAACGGGTAGCCTGCAGTTGCCTGCATGTTGTGAACTACGAAATCGTGCCGGTGTTACTCGCCCGCTATTTCAAGCGCAAGTAGTCCAACCTACTTTTGCTGAAATTACTCCGTTTCAGTAAAGAAGTCAGCACAGCTTTCAGACTGTGTGTAAGAGAATATTGACTTAATGTGAATGATGACTCAGTGCTGAACTCTCTACGATCCTCAATCCCCCACCATTCGTTGATTCAGCGCGTGACCTTCAGTTAATCCGGAGTGCCATTTTCCTCCACGAGTGTCGCTTACAATCCAGTTTATCGTTATTTTAAAATAACCTAATATTGTACGAATGTGCTCTTAGCACAGTTGAGACGAAGTTATTATTCAGATCATAATTTGCACGCGCTGTTACATAGGCTATTCAGTTTAAATTGTTGCTGCAAGGAATGCAATGGTACGGTATCGGGAAGTTGAGTATTACTTGAACCGGAGCAAGTAATCTCTGATTAGCTACGAGTGCACACAGTGTTTTTAGTCGCCTCTTGTAATTTTACGAGCTTTATTAATAATACAGACTATTGCTAATCAGATACACTATTTACATTATCACTTGTAATAAGCATAATATTCTGAAATACAAATATAATATTTTATGATGTAACAGAAAGTAATAAAACATTGTAAACATCACATGATGCTGACGACGTACAGTTGTACAACTACTTCCATCCTGACGCAGCGCGAAGTCTAGGTCTCTGTTCCGGAAGAAATGACGGCAGCAGAATTGGGGTGAATATTGAAAACACCCCTGTCTCTGTAGTATTATTTAAAAGTAACAAAAAAAGTCATGATATTTTGCTTTATTTAGATTGTCATAACAATTTCAATCTTTAAAAAAAGGTTTTTTTTGCGTCTCCTGAAAACCATTCTATGTTGCACTTACGTCGTTGTTCCTTAGGAACAGGAAATGAGGACTGGAACTCTATTTCGATGTGGGCTCATACGTTCATGTATTTGGATTGAGGCTAAAACCAGAGAAATCACAGGCAACAGCTCAGCTCTCTAGATAGCAATGATTTACCATCCATAAAGCTTAACGATAAAAACATTGAATACTGTACAGACTGTAAGAAATCTGGGCATCTTTATGGAATACGCAGGTCACCAGCACATGCAAGAAAATATTTTATACTCGATTCTCTTAATACTTAAAAATCTTTACCGTTTACTCTAATTTTTAAGAACCTTATTCAAACACTTGTGATGCCCCATTTCGTATAGGCTACTATTCTAATTCCAACTTGGCTGAAAGATTGCATCGTATTAGTAACGCATGTAACACCGTCTCTCGAACTACTCTCGTGGGTTAGTCTGAGGGAAAGAAGAATCATACATTCCCTGTCACTCCTACTACGTACTTCCACTCCAAATCATTCGTCGTCATGCTCTCAGTTCCTCCAACACCTCATAATCAGCACCAATCGCTTCTTTCTATTCCTCGCCACAGAACTTCTTTTACTCATCTTCCTTCATATAACATCAGCTCCCTTTGGAATCCTTTACCTATTGACGTCAGAAATTGCCCAACAGTATCACAGTTTAACGTTAAAGTAGAGAGGGGTGTTTTATTGCATGAATTCTAGTTTCAATAAGTTGCTAGATATGGTGCTTTGTACTTCAATCTAATAAATTTATAGTAATTTAATTGTATTCTGTATTATCAATTCTTTTGTTGTGTCTGATTTGCTAAATAGTAATAGCAGTTATGATTAAGCTGTCGTTACTTCTTTCGTAGACTGAATCGCTGTCATTGCTGTTGTAGATTAATTTTAATTTATGCTGAGTTTTTTTTGGCTGTATTTTACTAGTATTTCCTTTTCTGGTGGTGTGAAAGAGAATGGCTATTGACCTTATTACGAAAGTGAATTTAATATCTGCTACCAAACTAAAGAAAATGACAAAATAGAATAAAAAGAAACACATCAAGAAGTCCCATAAGACAATTTGGCCGAATGGAAAATATGATCATACATAGGCTAAGATGGAAAGTTAGTCTTCGTGAAATGCAAAACTCCGTCTGTGACCTTTGCCCGTCAGAGTCCGTGCAGTATAGTAAGTACAGCAGTGTTGAGTTCAGACCTTCCCCCCCCCCACCCGGGAGGAGGGGTGGAGGTGGGACCGACAGAAAAAGAAACAATTCAGATCCTACGTGACAATAACAGAGGCAGTCTATGTGAAAGAGAACGTTGAAAATCAGACCAGTTAGAGAAATAACTTAAAATGTCCTTATTGTCATGTGAAACATGGTGAATATGAACAACCCTTCTGTGTAACATTGTCCCATGAAGCCGGTGTTCAGTTCCCTCTGTACACAAACCGCCTGAATTTAGTATAGGCCCCGAAATAGTAATTATTCACCGATTAAATTAGACTATACGTCTTCCAGCAGCTTTTTTTAAGTTTTTAAAGGCACTGATATGAATGCCCCACCTGGCTTTAAAAGCTTCGAGGTCATTTGAATACATTTCGCACAGTTTACAAAATGCACCACCCCGAATACGATCGAAATACGACCATTCATATTTAGTTTCCCATATTTTTTATATTTGATTTCACCTCCAACCGTTTTATTCCTGGACTTACCATTAATAGTACGAAATGAAGGTAACACAGATTTTATAGTTTCAGTGAAAAGCCAATCGAGAATTTTCTTCATTAAATGCAACGAATGCACATTCTATTGATTCCTGAATACGTATTTTGTTTTTAAGAAAAGTAAACAATGTCTTATTTTAGTGTTGTACATTGAAATATTTATATTTACTGTATATGCTGCAACTGTTGTAGTGAACAAGATTATCATATTTGCTAAACAAAACTAACACTGAAAAGTACGCTAATAGAAACGCAGCACACCTGAATTCTTTAACTGTAACGATCAAGACTGAAAATTCAGACGGTTTAAATTTCAACCAATCAAGATCGACCGGCTGGCTGAGCTACGGAAATGTCGCTAACTAGCGCTTCCTAAAATGTCCTACATAAAAAAGGAACGTCAACTCTCAAGAAAACAATTATCCGAAAATCTATATAACAGAATTTATTTTACTAGTTAGTGAAAAGTCATATCATATTAAAATATATTGTGTAAATGTCATATTTTTAGTTAAAACGTCTGAAATATCCGGTTGGGGGGGGGGGTGAATTCTTTCCCGGGACACGCCTTGAATTTATCGCCCTTAAGTACATTATAATGACGTCGCCGTATCTTAGCTCTGTACATGGCACCATTGCCAAGCGGAGAATTATAGTGATTCGTGTTTGAGCAGGATTAGGAACAAGATCCCCACGTTTTCCCTCAACCCAATACGAGCAAATGCTGGGTAACTTTCGGTGCTGGACCCCGGACTCATTTCACCGGAATTATTTATTATTATTGTATTGTGTGTAAAATTGTATATGTGTTGTAAAATTGTATTGTGTATTGTAAATTTTATTGTGTATTGGTTATCATTTTATTGTGTATTGTTAATATTGTATATACCACTGCCACCGGGTGCTTGCCCACTTGCAGTGTAAATAAATACATACATCACCTTCATTTCATTCAGACGCTAAATAACATAGATGTTGGTACAGCGTCGTAAAATAACCCAATAAAAAATAAAAAGATCCCCACGCCGCGACGTAGCTCAGGTGGTGGACCCGTTCGCCTACTGGTACGGGTCGCGCTCGGGCAGGCATAGGCTGGTTATCTAGCTTTCTCCGGCTGTAGGGCGAATGTCGGGTGAATGCTCGGCCTTGTCTCGTCACACACCATGTAGCTATAACCTAGTAGTTGATACAGCGTCGTGAAATAACCGATTAAAGTACTATTACGATTTATTGAAATGTGTTGTAATTATATTCACATTCTCAGTCTGTAATCGAACATTGATGAACATAATATTATTCTGAAGATCTAATTCTTCAAAAATTTGATTGGGGTGATAGAGATGAAGGAGAGAATGTTTGTAAACAGACTTTCTGTTCGTACGAATAAGAGTATTGTGAGTGTATAAATAGTTCTGAAGTGATCACAGATCTCAGTATTGTAACCTGATAACTGTGGCTGCTTTTATTTACATTACATAAGCTTCATACTAATATTTCTATTGCCTGCTGTGGAATGCTTGTTATCTGCACGTGACAGATGCCAGTAGGACTTCGGTACATTATTATGAATCATTTGTGACGTCAGGTTTTAACATTGTAACTAATAAGATTTGATTACTATTTGTTTATCTATCGCAAAGAAAGAGCGTCCTCTCGTGGGGCTCAAACGTTAGCGTTTGTAGCAACCAGTCAAGCGTTCCTTAGTTCAAGTCCCGGAAATTTATCAAGGTTCCATCGGGATGATTGTATATGCTTCGTGATGTGCTTGTTTTAGCAGTGGGCATAGGTGATGGTCTTCTTCCCTTTCTCCGCCCTGGGACTTCACACAGCATCGCAACATGATGTTCGCACTTCAGAAAATCTTACATTACTTAACCCTGTTTACATCGTAGCGTAAGAAAAGCACAGTATCCGCTTCAATTTTATCTTCATTTTAATATATGAAACCTGGTAATTATCTTCAGACTTCGATTGGTAATTTCCAGATTACTGAAGCATTATGAGTACATTAGTTGCTATTGCAGTAAAAGTATTATTTTAATTATTAAACATTTCTATTGTGATATGTGGACGTATTGAAATAGTCACTGCACATATTAAAAATGCAAAGTGAATAGCTTTATACAGAGTGTTTCCGAGGTGGTGTTACAAACTTTCAGGGATGATGGCGAAGGGCACATGTATCAATTTGAGATAAGGAACCATGATCCGGAAGTGACTGAATAGAAAGTTATAAGCAAAAATAGTTGTGTGGAAATGGAATTGTAATTTGGTACCACATGCCCTCCTTCCCTTAACCTCATTAACAGTCGTGGAAAGATGGTATGGGCCGGATGTCTCCTACGTGGGTACTTGCCCCGATACAATCTGTGAGCTTGTCTACTGTTCCCATTGGCTCATCCGTATTCGAAAATCAGGTCTGCTTTTCCTGCTCTCGTGTACTCCTCCATTTCAATAGGACTGATCGACTGGACACTGCAACTTGTACACATACACTGCTGTCTACAGGACTGACCATGTCCGTTACACATTACGCTATCTGCATTGCATTATTGTAGTTTCCTGTCCCCATCCCTCAGACAGCGCACTGAATGGAGTACTGTAAGTAGACAACGTAAAGAACTTCAGATGAATACAGTATGTGCAAGATGTACAGATAAATGCACATAAATAAGGTGTACAGAGAAAATTATTTCATTTCCACACAACTATTTTTGCTTGTAACTTTCGACTCGGTCATTTCCGGACCAGGGTTCCTTATCTCAAATTGATACATGTGCCCTTCGCCATCATCCCTGAAAGTTTGTAACACTACCTAGGAAACACCCTGTAGAATTAGAATGATTTAGAGTTGAGTGTTGGGCTATTGCGGTTTTCACTTTTGAAAATAATTGCCCTCTGAAAAATGACTCGAAAAAACTCGCTTGCCTCTTACATCGACATGTAAAGGTATCAGCTAGACACGTGGCCATGAAAGGGCTTGTTTCCTTAGTTATATGTTTTCAGTAATATGCTCAGGAATGTGTACCGAGTGAAGGAAAAATAAGTATGTAAGAAAAGACATATTCCATGGAGGTTTATTTCTGATTAATTACAAACACATCATTGTCTCCTACGTCGCTAGAAACCATAATAAACTGTACTGCGTATAACAGCAACTGCTCTAGAGTTTGGACAAAATATTTTGCACGCTGATATAGGCCTACTGGCGGTAAATCCACGATTTTTATTAATAGAATCCGTGCATGAGGAAATGAAAAGCCACTTAAATGTACCGCCAGTACGTGGCCAGTCACCGTATATTGAACGCTATAGTAGCAGATGAGGCACACCACTGAAATCGCTGTAATAGGAATGCTTAAAAGTTTCGTTTAAATGCTGTTACGCGACGGGGAATGTAATACTTGACCGGTTGCAGAAAGACGCCCGAAGCAACTCTGCCTTCCGCAAGGCACATCTCCGTGGCTTGTTACTTACTCTTCATGCGCATGTTAGTTTGTTGAATCGGCATTAACGAGTAAGCGTGATCAGGCCTACTTGTTAATTGTTATCGTTTACACGTGCTTAAAAAATAGAAATGCCGACCGCGGGCAGTAAAATAACCGACAACAGAGCCGGGGTTCTCGGATCGGTTCTAGGACCGGCCTAGCGGTGTGTTATTGTCACTTGTGAGGGATTAACGGGCACACAATAGTTTTCCTGTGTGACGAAAACCGTTTTGTGTTCAAACGGTACTTGCTCCGAGGAAAGAAAGTTGGGTTACGGAACAGCTTCC
Source organism: Periplaneta americana (assembly GCF_040183065.1). Taxonomy (NCBI): domain Eukaryota; kingdom Metazoa; phylum Arthropoda; class Insecta; order Blattodea; family Blattidae; genus Periplaneta; species Periplaneta americana. Next base: position 159,166,112 of record NC_091130.1, on the reverse strand, counting down.
AACGACAAAACGGCGTGGCTGCTTGCATTGTTAACTGCGAATCAGGTTCAGTGAGACACGGAACATACAGAATAAATTACAATTTATTTATTTTGGAACGCTCAGTTTAAAATCCACCTAGAAAATTGAAACTGATTTACAATAATTTCACTTGATTACGAGTTTTTCTCAACAATTCTGTAATTATAACACGTCCCCCCTTTCTTCTAGTCATCATCTTTGTAACATTTTGAAAGGGACCGTCTGGTGAATCTATTATCTTTGAAAGTCCGTTAATAAATCTGTTTGTTGACATTTCTTTCAGGCGCGATTGTATTTCCGGCGCTTTTTGGGTCGTCCATTTTTTGCCTAGCTGCATACATATGATCCATATTTTAAGTCAATCATCTGATATCTTTTCTGCCCCGAACTCTTCCCCCGTTCACCATTCCTTCCAGTGCATCCTTCAGTAGACAGTTTATTCTCAGCCAATTCCTTTTTCTCTTTCTGATCAGTTTCAGCATCATTCTTTCTTCATCGACTCTTTCAAATACAACTTCATTTCTTATCCTGTCTGTCCATTTCACACGCTCCATTTTTCTCTATATCCACATTTCGAATGCTTCTCTTCACTTCATCGTAATGTCCATGTTTCTGCCCCATATAATACCACACTCCACAGAATGCACTTCACTAGTCTCTTCCTTAGTTCTTTTTTCAGAGGCCCGCAGAAGGTGCTCTTTTTTCTATTAAAAGCTTCCTTTGCCATTGCTATCCTTCTTTTGACTTCCTGGCAGCAGTTCATGTCACTGCCTATAGCAGGCATGTCAGAAATCAGACACTGAAAGTGCAGTGTATGTGCGCGGAACGCCGGTCTGTGCAGATTGCGTCATTCACGTGTTGCTCTTACAAGTTCTTAGCGGGAGGGATGTACAAGAATCTGTTCTGAGCTTCTAGTGTTCAATTAAATTGACATTTGGACATTATAAACATACTTAGAAGGAAAAAACACAATTATTGTCAGTGTCATTTATTTACATGATTTCTATGCAGTATTTCAAGAAAATATAAATATTGCAGTAATTTCGAAACAACAAAAAACGAACACAGTATTTCATTTTATGTAGTAGGTACTGATTATTTCAAAGTAATACTCTTTCATTGTTCCTCAAGCATTATTGGGACCATTGGTGCACAAATGTTAAAGAAAATAGTTTACTCCCAATTACATGCAATAGGACATTGTGAGGCTTTTACACTGGAATCATTTCCTTGATGTATATTAATATAAATTCACATTATTATTAATAAATTGGATAAATTAAGCTTGAATTTAAATTTATATATAGTTTATTTGGAAAACGTTGAGAGCAAGTATCAGCAAGTTGGGACCGTTACTGAATTGAGTTAAAAGAGTAGTTCACAAGCTGTGAAGCGAGGACATTTTCTTCATGTCAGGTTTAAAGATTTATTATAATCTTTTACCTCTAATTAGGTAATATTAGCAGTAATGAGTCTGAATCCATTTTCAGTACATTCTCTATGGATCATATACCGATATGGATGTAATGGGATTTGCAGTGGTTATCTATATTTTATTATCGGTGTTTATTCTGTGATCCGTTAAGGGGGTTTGGGTGAGGTAGGTACAGCGTAACATAAAAAAATAGACTTTTCAAAATAACACCTTCTTTTTGGAAACATTCTAAGCACATCATGAATATTCGGTTTTTTTATGACGCAAATTTAAAATGCATCAAGTGACTCGAAGCTTCAAACAGCATTATTCAAGTGCTCTTGGACTTTAATGAAGTGACTAATTGTAAGTTGAACAGCCATTTGATGTGTAATTTTCTAGAACTTGTTGAAGTGGCGTACAGTGATTATTTTTTTAAATTCACAGTTAGAAGACTTGAATTAAATGAGAGAAATGGAAGAGCCTATTGAGAAACAATTATTCACGCAAGAAATTTTTAAATACTATGAAGAAAAGTCCTATAAAAAGTCATGATCGTGAAAAGAATTGGTACGCCTGACTCCAGAAATTGAGGTTATGTTGCTCTCTCGTGCCAATGTAAGTCACAGAACAGTGAAGTATAACATCCCTCTCTTCGATTGGTCAGTGACAGGTTTATTTTTTGGTGCTCGGAGTTCTTTACCAAAATTTACATATCATTTTTTAAAACAATTATCAATATCATCTTTTGAAATTCAAAAAATCATCTCGCAAATTCTTAAAGATTCCCTGCAGATTATACAGTTTCATTTATATCACTCAGAAGGCCTTAATTAAGGATATGCTAATTTTAAATAACATCTTTTATTTATAAGTATAATTTTATAGTCATCTTCTAAGATTTTATTTTATAACTAGCCGTACCCGTGCGCTCCGCTGCACCCGTTAGAAATAGATATAAAGTAATTACATAATTAAAATAGGACATTTGATCCAGGGAACATTCGTGTTTGATAGAAGGATAAATCGTTTAATATGTTACTTAATTTAAATTGTATTTTAATAATTAAAATGCGATCATTTTGGTCCAGAGCACTCATTTGGTGCAATGACAATTCCTTTAACATGTTTCTTAATTGTTATTACATGCAACCATAGTTTAATGAAGATTGACATCATTTAGATTTAATGTGTATATTTTATTTTATTTGTTATAGGTTTCCATTGAATTATGGTAATAACTTAATTTTAACCCTTGTTTTCTACGTATTCAGTAAATGGCGCTTGGTCCACTATGGTTCTGAACCCTTCAAATAACTTAAATTATATTATATTATATTATATTATATTATATTATATTATATTATATTACATTATATTATATTATATTATATTATATTAGAAGTTACTGTAATAACATTATAGCATTATGTCCATCTAGAGAAACTACACTTTCCAATGGTGAAATAATAATTAATTATACAAATCGGTTAATTTAGCTTCCGATATTACTTCATACAAACACAGAAACATTCTCTGTAGGCTATCTTTCATAGCTTTCGATTGTTGCTGTCCAAGGCCCCTTATAGACGAAGTCATTTGTTTTTTAATTCGTTACACGGCCTTAGATGGCAGTTATTTTAATTTTAAAACTCATTTATCTCATTAAATATCAGTCCTGTCAAAATTTTTCAAGGAATAAAACTTATCGTAAATTATTTTTAAAGAAACTTTTGTTATGTAACATTTTTCACAAAAATCAATAATAAGCGAGATATTTCGATTTATTTAATTCAGGCCCCCTTATAACTCCCCTTTTAAATAATGTATTTTGAATGCCATATAGCCTAAAATCTAAGTTACAATGAACTTAATTTATATTCCAATCTTCATCGAAATCCGTTCAGCCATTATCGCGTGAAAAGGTAACAAACATACAGACAGACAGACATACAAACAAAAATTTCAAAAAAGCGATTTTCGGTTTCAGGGTGGTTAATTACATATGTTAGGACCAATTATTTTTGGAAAATAACCATGGGCGTGAATTTGAACTGCCACTGGGGGAGACCCTGGTGTACCAGCATCATGCGGAAGTACTGCGTGAAGTCTGCAGCCAGGTAGTGCCACTCGAAACTTCTGTCCAGCAGCCAGATCTTGGGGTCCTCTCGTTTTAGATCGGATTCGCACTCGCTCTTGTGAAGGTACACCAGACACACCTTTCCGATGCCTTGGCAAGCGTCCAGTTCGAAGATCTTGCACTTGACGCCGAAGTTGGGGCGCTGCCTTGGGTCGTCCTGCTCGCTGCAGATCTCGATGTCCAGCAGCGTGGGGCATTCCGCATCGCCCATGCTCTTGACGCCGGCCAGCCGTCGTAACTCAGACATAGAGTTGATCTTCATGTTGCCGATGGGGAGCTCCTCGCCTTGTGGATATTCTCGACCATGGCTTCATTAAAGATCGGACATCCTCTCTCCTTTCTTCGTGGAAGTTTTGTTCTTGTGAACTTTCTACCCGTGCTCAAGCAGGTACGCTACACATTAAATGAGAAAGATCTCTTCTAACGAAATAGAGTTAGGAAATGATCCCAGGATGGAGGCAGCATTCCCTCGCTGAATCGAAAATTACCAGAAAAATTTCGGCTACAGATTTATTATTAGTATAGATTGATAATCAGTGGTGCCTAGTTATTACATTTTATTTTATAACAATGTTCATATTTAATTAATTATATTTATTTGTTATTAATTTCCGGATCCTCGTGGTCATCCTTAATTAAGGCCGGACGAGCTATTTCTCTCTCTCTCTCCCTCTCTCTCTTAGTGTATAAAATGTTTCATAGCTAGTTTCATTGCCAATTATATTTCCGTTGTTATTAGTGTACCAGGAAATCTAAATTACAAACTCCACGTGCAGAATGTAGGCTTCAACCTATTTTTGTAAGCATCATTCCTCAACAGTAAGTGAGGTAAAATATTGTTCCTTATTTATATTTCTGTATTGAAGTTATTAGTGTTATTACTCATTAAAGAAAACTTGTAATGAAAGGAAAAAAAAATCAGCTAATACCTATTTAGAAATTAAACCTAACTTTTCACTACCTGCCGGATTTTAAACAGAAATTCGTCAGATTACATTGCCTTCCTAACCTCTTAGTCATTTAATGGAGAATCGCAGTAAAGTGGTAATGCTGTATTTTTTTTTAACTGTGTGACCGTTTTTCATGATGAGACGCATCTTCATCAAGAGACGGGTTTCATGAAAATTCAACATTTTATTGCTGGAAGATCAAAAAACCGAAAATTTTAAGACTAACAGTAGATGAAAATAATAGGTACGAACCTGAGAATGTAGAACTTGCTTTGTCACATTACAGCTAGGGAACGGTAGTAAACGTGTTTCCGGACATTTTCACTGGGGGGGGGGGGGAATCTGGGGCCCTGGAAGCCGAATTATGACTTGCCAAATATGAAAATGCAGACCACCTTCAGCATCATGTTCTTAGAATTATGTAAAACTTGGCTGCGTTACGGATCAGAGAGCTACAACTATTGATACAAATTCATGTCCATTTGTGGGTCATCATTGGCGATTATGTCGGTGTTGTAAAATGCGAGGGGCGTAACCCCGCATGCTGTAGTTGGGAGCCCGGTTGGTTCCTTGTAGACCGTGCAGTGTAGCGGGATCGATACCCCAACCTCCCGCCCGGCCCAGCCCAACCCGTCGCGACGCACCGCGCCGCCCAATTGATTTCCCTTCCTCCACTGCAACGTGCTACATGCGTTACGTGCACGTCACATGTCGCGGCTACGCACTTCATTTGTGATAGATATGAGTAGCTGTCCGTTGGCTGGGCGCAGTGCATCTCTCCGAAATTTGCGTCACGCTTCTAAGTCTAGACTGAGTGAACAGACTTGTTAGTGACGTCACTTTTTTTCTGGCTGTCGAGGAGCTTATGTAGAGTGCTGCAACTCTGCTCTCATAAGTCATAACATCTGGTACTTGGAAATTGTTTGATTAGATGTAAAGTTCGGCAGGTTTCTTTTTGAACGCCGATGTTGTGGAGTTTTACATCGCAGCAGCTGCTTTCAGAGTGTTCGATTTCCGTTTGACGTTCCCTCAGTCGTCTCCGAGCAATCTCGTGCGTAACGACAGATGCTATGTTACAGCAAGCATAACTTTCGTTGTCTCTTTTCTATTGGAAACAGGGTTACCACCTTTTGACCATGAAAATTCGAGACTTGAAATGGATTGTGAAAACTGAGTTCTCGAAATATGAAAATAGGGTCTAACTAAAAGTGAATTTTTTGGGTATATAAGCGTAGTAATTTTCCTGCAACTTAAGGGGACACTTCACTAAAAGAGAAAGCATGTTTACAATGTAAAGGACTAATAAAATCCAAATTTTGAATTCCCAAATGTTTTTGGCTTTTGATTTTTTTTTCTATTTTCTTTAGAAATATTTTCAAACCAAGGTTTTATAGTAGAACTCAATTTTTAAGCTTCCTTTTTTTTGGTTACATTCACAAGACATCGATAAACATTTCTATGCATTCATTTTATGAAATAATATTTCATTTAATCATTAAAATAAAATTAATTTGAATGTGTTATTTTTTCTATAATTCATGAAAACAATATTAATAAAAACTTGCAGCATTTCTTACAAAATAAATACATAGAAACATGCAGCTAGCTCATAAATAAAGTAAAAGTTTCATTCAGATTAAATAATATTTGGCATAAAAAACTGGTGTCGAATCAAGAAAAATACACCTACTGAACAATGCATTTTAATGTAACACATGCCTGTTAGAATTCTCCTCCGCTACAATCATCTAATAACTTCAGGGGCCTGTTTCTCAAAACTCATGGACTAGTAATACTAGTCTGTACAGTAGTAATATTAGTTTATTTTACAAGTTTGTGTTTCTAGAAACTACAAGAGTAAAGTAGTAGTTACCAGTTCAGAGACTAGTAATATTGGTCGATTTCACCAGTTCCTAAGTGATTCTGTTTCTCAAAATGCTAATCTACTTGATTATACTAGTATTCAACAGGAATATTCCTACAAGACTCTAAAGACTGGTGATTTCTATATTATTAGTTACCAGTGACATCCTTTCTCAGATAATAAAACAAAATATTGTAGTTATGTGGCATCGTGATTCTGATTGAAGTGATGAAGTTGTTGTGAGAAGAGCTAAAACTATATAGAGAAAGAACAAATATTCCTTTAAGGGAGCATTGTTTGAATATAATGAACAGTTTAGGTAAAGTGCTGAAAAGCTTGAAGAGTTGTTAAATATAGTGGGACCTGCCATAAGAAGACAAACAAATAGAAGTCATACATTATCAGCAAAACTTAAAATACAAATTGTTCTACAAATCGGGATGTTGAATATTTTCCAATGCCATCAGGTCTTTCTGCCCTAGACCAGCAACACTTGCAGAATTCTTTACTAATAATCTAATACCAATTCATCAACTGCAGTAATTTTTGCTGACTTTCCTCCTCCACTGCCAGTTCTTCTGACATCAACTTTAGCCTACAAATTAAATATAAAACGACAATAATTTATGAATATATCAAATTTAGACTAAAAAAAATTAGCAAATTTTTCATCAAGTCTAAGTGACATTCATGTCGGAAGTAGACCCACTAGCTACATAATATGTACTGTGAACTTGAATTGATACTTATCGAAGTTGCTTTCTTAATGTTGGGCCAGTAAGTGTCCCTAACGTATGCATAATCTTTGTTCTGAGGTATCAGTTCCCTATCCTCACACATTACAAAATTTCTTGTCATCATTTTTTGTTAATATGCTTGAAAAAGCACCGAATAATAGCCTATATCATTCGATTCATTAATCATATTGAGTATAGTTAATTTGCTTTTAATTGATGGAATTTCAACCGAAAAGAGAAAGTAAAACCAAAACAAACAATTTAGCCTTCTAACCTCAAATAAAAATATCTACCAATGACTATAAACAGATGAACTCAATGAGCTGACTAGTGAAACAGATCATGTGACTAGTGAAAAATTGTCACAAGTTACTGGACTGGTAAAATAGTTTGAGAAACAGAATCTACTAGAGCTGGTGAAATATACTCTGGTAATTAGTAACTGGTGAACTACTAAACTAGTATTTTTGAGAAACAGGCCCCTGGAAGCCAAATTTAGAACAAAAAGTTACTAGATTTGCGGTCAGAAATTTGTAAAAAATAATTATTTGGTGAAACAATAATTTTGACAGCTCTTTAAATACCACGTCCCCTTACAGCCTTAAATTAACATTTTAAAACCTGCAAATCAAGCTTTCAGGTATAACTCCCTGTAAAGTTGATTTGAATAATTTCGAGGGGAAAAAAATTGTTCCGGAGCTGGGCATCGAACCCGGGACCTTTGGTTAAACGTACCAACGCTCTGCCAACTGAGCTACCCGGCAACTCTACCAGACACCGATCCAATTTTTCTCTCTGTATCTACAGACCTCGAATTGGGCTGACAACCGTCAAGCAACCAACATTGAGTGCACACTAACTCTATGTGACTTAAATTGTGGTTTTCTGTTAACGAACAGTGACGTGTATTATGCAAAACCACAATTTAAGTCACACAGAGTTAGTGTGCACTCAATGTCGGTTGCTTGACGGTTGTCAGCCCACTTTGAGATCTGTGGATACAGAGGGGAAAAATTGGATCGGTGTCTGGTAGAGTTCCCGGGTAGCTCAGTTGCAGAGCGTTGGTATGTTTAACCAAAGGTCCCGGGTTCGATGCCCGGCCCCGGAACAATTTTTCCCTCGAAATTATTCATTTTAAAACCTATTTGTAACCAATTTAAGTAAATCCATTTGGTGTATGAAAATATACATTATTAAGACGCGAAATAGAAATTTTCATGATTTTCAGTGGAGTCTCCCCTTAACATCAGCCAATAGTGTTGTTACTCCTTGCACTTCATTTATTCGCTCTACAATTTTTTAAATGTTTGAAGTGACTGACCTAAGCTTCACAAAATTTACAGATCCGTTCATTCTTTGTGTTTGGAATATTCCTACACTCCATACAGCCCATCAGCAGTTCCTCGTCGTTTTGAGAAATAAGTTTCAATCATATTTGCAATACAACTTAAACCCAATGGGCCGTATTCGTAGACATTTTTAGCGCGGGCTTCCGGTGGATGATCATCGTTTTTCGTATTCATAAACCACAGGGGCGTATTTTGCGGGCTACCGGCGGTAGCCCAAGGAAATTACAAAAGAAAAAGTTTATAATATAACATAATGTAATAATTTTGTATTATTAGTTTTACCATAGTAATTAAAATTAAAGTAATTGTTAGATATATTTTGTGTAATAATAGGGTCAGCGGTAGCCCAAACCCTTTAACCAGTATACGCCACTGATAAACCAGTGTTAGCGATAGGATATGATTTGAATTCTGTACTAGTAACCAGTGGATAGCCGGGGCTAGCTTAGTACGCTCGTAGCGCGTGCTGCGAAATGTCTATGAATAGCACCCTAGATGTATACAATACCACACACACACACACCCACTCGTAAAATTATAATATAAGTGTAATGTTGAGCAATCGACAATGGCCTGAAGTAGTGTTGTCAAATTGAAATTTCAAAAGTAGTTAGATTGGCCAGGAAAATCGTCAAATTTTAAATTCAATTTAGTTTATATACCATTGAAGCATATGCTAATTCAATTGTTTCTGGGTGATAGTACAATTTCACAATATACAGCAGTGAATGAATGACAATTCGTTTAATGCTTATAGAATGTAATACAACGCAATCATTGGATAAAAATGGCGGGTTAAGTAATCATTTTTGTAATTAGGCCGTGTCTCAAAGCTACATTTTCAGCTGAAGTGAACTAGATTGTTGACTAAATAGCCGGATGTGACGTCAGAAGTCATGATCCAAAGCTACATAGTGCACGGCAATGAAGTCCGTAGTAGCTAGTAAACGAAAATGCTTGCTCGATTGTTGACTTGTTCACCAAACAAACATGGATACCTCATGAGCAATTGGGGTTATGAAATGTGAAAATACTTTGGAAGTAAAATAATGTAGAATAACACATTAACTTCGAACACTCACATTGTTAGTACCTTCTGTACAATGTTTTAAACATTATTGTAATATATTAGCCCTTATCTTTTCCACATAATTCGTAATGAAACTGCATTAGGACAATACCTTCTTAATTCAGTGCTGTACCGTGATGTCATGGTTTTTAGAAAAATAGTCAATGAAGAAGGCCATGTTTCAAGCATACATGTCCAAAGCTCCCTATTGTGCAGTTTACAAGTCACCTAGTTGCTAGTCACTAGTGTGTAGTATGGACTTGAGCTTTGAGACACGGCCTTAATTTGCTGAATTTGTGCCAAAATACGATTATATATTAACGCGAACATTGTTACATACGACATGTATGTCTTGGTTGGTTATAATCAGGGAAAGGATTTATATGTAAATACATATTTACTTATAAAGCTAATATAATTTATATTTTGCATTATCTTTATGTTTCACAATGTGTAGGGTTGAAAAATCCTACTTTTATTTTCCATATTTTTCCATATTTTAGAGTTTAGTACATATTTTCGTTAATTTCCATATATTTTCCATATTTCATATAAAACAGTCCATATTATATTAGGTTTAACAATAAAACAAAACAAAATTCCATTAACTTTTAAAAATACATTTCAACAATAGAGATTTAAACACATGTTCAGTAATCCCTTTAACATCAGAGTTATTTGAAAATTAGCAGTCCTATCAACAATGGGAAAGTAAGTTACAAAACTGTATTAATTTAATTTAAAATTTTTAACAGACTTCAGTTGTGCAGCTCAACAGTTAAATGCCAGTCAGAGTACACATAGGTTCAGTTTTGTAAATCATACTATAAAGACGGTAAATATGCCAAAAGTACGTCATTCAGTCAATTTAAAATCAAAACTAACAAGTTACATTTCAGAATTTAAAGAAGATGGTTTATCAACTGACAATAAAATATTATTTTGTAATTTGTGTCAGTGTGCAGTATCATCTACACAAAAGTTCCTGGTGCAACAACACATTACAACTAGTAAACATCAGGCCAACAAACAACTAAATTCCAAGCAGAGACAATTGTTTTTAACACAACCAACAACATCGAATGTAAGATCTGAGTTTAACATCGACCTGTGCCGTTCTCTCATCTCTGCTGATATTCCTCTCTACAAACTAAAGAATAAGGTCTTCAGGGAATTCCTTGAAAAATATACTCAACATACAATCCCGGATGAGTCAACACTTAGGAAGACGTATGCTCCATCCATCTACGATGAGACAATACAGAAGATAAGAGATGAAATTAAAGATAGTTCAATTTGGGTTTCCATTGATGAGACTCCCGACAAAGAAGGTAGACTTGTTGGTAATGTAGTTATCGGTTTGTTAAGTGAACAATATTCTGAACGAATTCTTTTACATTGTGATGTTCTAGAAAAGTGCAATAACAAAACTATAGTTAAACTGTTCAACGAAGCTATGGGTATCCTGTGGCCAAAGGGTATTATGTACGATAATGTGTTATTCTTTATTAGCGATGCTGCCCCTTATATGGTCAAAGCTGGACAAGCATTATCTGTTGTATATCCTAAATTGACTCATTTTACTTGTGTGGCGCATGCATTTCATCGTGTGGCAGAAGTGGTCAGAGACAATTTCCCTAAAGTAGATTTGTTGATTTCATCAGTGAAAAAAGTATTTCTCAAAGCTCCCAGTAGAGTTAACGTGTTGAAAGAAATGTACCCTGAAATTCCATTGCCACCAAAGCCAATTTTAACTAGATGGGGTACATGGCTAGAAGCAGTTGAATATTATGCCGAACATATAGACTCTATTAACAATGTTCTCCTTGCATTGGACTCTGAAGATGCAGTCTCAATTGATACTGCGAAAACAGTTACCTGTGACATAAGTGTGAAGAATGACTTAGCTCACATTCAGCATACATTTTCATGCATCATAAAAACGCTCAAAAGTCTCCAAAATAGGCACCTTTCACTATCTGAAAGTTTTGAAATTATAAATAGTACTGTGGAACAACTGAATCGTGGTAGAGGTAAAGTTGCAGATGCAGTAAGAGCTAAGGTGGACACTGTACTTTCAAAAAACCCTGGATATGAAGAACTACAAAAGGTTGTTGCTGTGATGAGTGGTGAATCAACAGTGAAGATTAACTTGGACTTATCCCCAGCAGACATTGTGAAATTGAATTATGTACCAGTTACTTCTTGTGACGTCGAACGCTCTTTTAGTCAGTATAAATCTATCCTCAGAGACAATAGAAGAAGATTCACTTTTCAGCACTTGAAAGAAATGTTTGTAACCTATTGTTATGGTAACAGACAATAAAAATTGTGTTTTGTTGAAACTACATTGGAAGATAAGGTACGTCCATTATATTTTTTGTTTAGTTTGATTAAAATGTACCAATATTTAACGTACATAGTCATTTTTTTATAATTTTAAGTCCATATTTAATTCCATATTTTGGTAAAAATCCATATTTAATTCCATATTTTGGTAAAAATAACTACATATATATTTACATATTTCATATATTTTTAGTCCATATAAATCCGTTCCCTGGTTATAATATAAATGTGAGTGCATGAACTAGCTGGTCACCAGTGAGCGCAGTGAGGAGGAAGAATGGACATACAGTTTATTAATACGACTATCTGTGTGCAGTTTAAAATTTGCGCAATTTTTTTCTCTCTCTTAAATAAAAACAAGCCAGATTTCTAGCTAGTCACTGACATTCGAAATCTATAGCAAATCGTCGTAGAAAAATGCCAGATCTACTGTAAAATCGCTGACTTGGCAACATTGGATGGAAGACCTCCAGCATCGTGAGAAGTGTTTCTTGCAATCATTTATTTTTCCGCTGACAAAACTCTTTAATTGACTAATATCCATTATTTAATTTAAAATTAATTAATTTAGGCTGCTGTCAGTTCTTTGTCACGTATTATACAGGACATCGTTTTATTTTTACTTCAATTTTTGTTGTACCTGAGTTTTTGAATGTACTTCACTCCCACCCCTTCTACTAATGAAGTTCAACCGTCCTCCACACAGATCCAAGACCGCATATACAGTCATAGTAGCCTTACAGTCATAGTAAACAGTACGTTCCAAAAATATGTTCGCGTTTTCCAGTGACGAAAGAACTTTCAATATTGCATCATTTTCCATTTGCCTACGTCGCATCCCGGTTTCCCCCACCTTCTTCTATTCGCCTGTCTGTAAATGCTAGTGGCTGGGCTGTCTTAGATCTTTTCTGAGAACATTAATTTCTGTTTAAAATAACTTAAATAAAAGGGCCTCGTTAAGTAATTAACTGTCACGTGATTACCTCCCTTTCTACGACGCTGCGACGTAACCACTTGGACGGACAGTAGATAGCATGTCTGAGTAATTTTATCTTTTCGGATCGGGCGGAAGTGAAGATTGAATTTACAGTACGTAAGGTAGAGTAGGTACAGAATTATTTCAACATGAGTTACTGATACGAAGTACGAACCTGGTAATTGGAATTGCGTACAATAGTCTATAGTGCGATAATATGCACATTAGAACTGAAACCTGTATCGAAATAACGGCCATCATTTTCAAAAATGTGTTTAAATATCCATATTATGATTATTTTTCAATTTAACTTCATTCTCTATATTGTACGCTAATGTGCTGTAGACAGTATAATATACACTGCATAATGAATACGTTCGCATGGACAGCTCAGTTCGTGAGTAAAAACACTCATTGTTAATACTGTACTGTATTTTGATCAAACAAAAACCTAACGAAAATTATCAAACTCAAAATCGCGATATTTCCTAGTTTACGTAAATGGATGAACTACTTTTCTTCCCTCCTATACCTAGTAAAGTGATTTGTTTGTATATTACGCCAGTATCATCGAACTCCAGTCGTGGAAGGGAGTAGCAAACAGCGTTTCCGGTTCTTAATCGTTGGTCCAAAGGTATAGCCAGGTTAATATTAAAAATGTTAGTAAAAATAAAATGATGTCCCTGTATTTGTATTTTATTTGGAAGTTTGGAAGTGGTCTGTATAGTGATAAATGCGCTGATTGATCAATAAATTATATATATATATATATATATATATATATATATATATATATATAAATTCATGGGCAACAGACCAAATTCTTGAAATTTCGCGTCCCCGAAAGACTTTCAACCAGAACACAAGACATTTTGCTCACATTTGGGAAAGTCTCGGAAAATTAGGAACGGTTGGCAACCCTGAATTTTGGACAACGTCAGTCACGGATTGCTGTAACAATAACGTCTTGCCACGACGTTCTGTAAATGAAATGAAAGCTTATCTCCATAGCGTAGTGATGCTTGGATAATGTTGCTGTTTCTTTTACATAATAAGCTTCACGCGCGGTTTTATTCGTACGAGACGGGAGCGTTAGCTGCGCGTGGACTGCAGCTCGTGACCCGAAAAAGGTTGCGTTCTCTCTCATTCTCGTCCCCTTCCTCCCCTCTTTCTAATTTCCTCTTTCTCTCTGCATCTCTTTTCTCTCGTCCTCTTTGGAATAATCTTTCAGTAACCTGCGCTCGAAAATTTAATGTGGATTAATGTCCTTCGCGGGAGTTTGATGATGCGACGTCGTAGCGAAGGTTCTGTACTATCGTCAATATCTGCAGTGCCTTGTGAGTGTTAACATTGGTTTTTTATCCCACAGTCAGTCGCTCCCTACTCATCACTTTTGACTACGTAACCCATGCAAAGTTCTGAATAAGTAAATCAGGCACCGAAGTTCCTCATCCGTGTGCAGAGATGCCCGAATATTACACTCCATACTGTTGTTCCGGAAGTTAGCAACACGCACATCGAGACGAGGTTCGCGCTTTGGTACGATTAAAATACAAGATGGACGATAAAGTTGGCGAGGCTTGCCTACGCATATTGTGTCCTGTCCAAAGGCAGGTCCTTTACTGCAAACCCAGCATTCTCCAATTTTCCGCCTTCCTCATGGTCTCCACATACGATCCACAATATCTTAAATGCTTATTTATATTTTTTTCTGCCCCGAACTTTTCTTTCGTTCACCATTCCTTCCAGTGCATCCTTCAGCAGGCAGTTTATTCTTAGCCAGTGACCCAGCCAATTCCTATTTATTTTCCTGATCAGTTTCAGCATTGTTCTTTCTTCACCTACTCTTATATGTTGACACTGATAATAAAATAAGTTGCTTCCAGAAAGTTCAGAAAGAGTGGCGAGTTTCGTATTTTTCGAATATGGCAGCTTATTTTCATGAAATTTTATCATAATGACGGAAATACTGTGACGGCCCCCAAGCCGAAATCAATACATTGTATCGATATCCTTCCTATCCCTTTAGTTTTTGTTGACTATTAGGATTTCCCATTGCTGGCTGTTGCTCTGCTACAGTGTCTGAAAAATAAGGTTGTGTCTTGACGTCACCCGTCGCCTCGCGGAGACCACAGTGTTGTCACACCTCCTCTTGCGCGAGCAGTAAAGTCGATGTGCGCATGCTCATGACGTTGGAAACTGTTTCAGAAACAAATCTGATCCATCACGAGCATTCGCTAGTCACTGCAGGAAAACGAGCGCCGTAGTCACATAGTCGCACAGTGCATCAGAACGCAAATGTAGCAGGACAAAATTAATAACTTCTCTCCTATCTAACAGATTTTTATGAAGCGTTGTACAGTAGTTACAGGTAGCATATTTGTTTTGTATACAAGCTCTCATTGGGTTTGTGTGAAAGAAACTACCCCATTATAGGGGCTGAATTTAGACACTTATCAACTTTTCTTCTAACAGATTTTCATCGAACTTTATGCAGTAGTTACAGATAATGTATTCGTTTTGTATAAAACTCTCATTACATAAACATAAAAGAAACTACCTCACTACAGGTGGTGCATTTAGACAAAGTTAACTTGACTTCTACATAGGTTGGCAACACTGTTGTCACGTGACGATGGTGCGTTCGAGAGCTGCCAGCTGTGTGGACATGAAGAAGGACTGTTAGAAGAGTTAGTGCAGCCAGCGGCGACAGTACTCCATCAATCTACTGCAGTGTGTAGAACTTTCATAGTGCGCCCTAAGATCATGTTTACTAGAGCAACGTTCCTGGATCAAAATTGAAATGGCACGAGGTCATAGTGCACAAGAATGTTTTCAGGGACTGCGTGAAGCATGTGGCGATGCAGCGTTGCCATATCGCACAGTTGCACGATGGGTTAAAGCGGTCCGGGAAGGCCTTGTTGCACCGGTACCAAAGGGAAGGTGACGACTTTCTTGGACGAATCGTCGCTATGGACGAAACCTGGGCTCGCTCATACGAACCAACCAAACTTGAAACGTCAATCAAATGAATGGAAGCATCCCGATTCTCCTCGTCCAAAGAAAGTGCGCCCTACACAGAGTGCTGTGAAGGAGATGTTCATTGTGGCGTGTGACACTGATGGGGTAATACTGCACCACGCTGTACCTCCAAGGCAGACGGAAAACGCGGACTACTGCAACATCCTCCGTACTCATCCGATATGATCCATGCGATTACGATCTTTTCACCAAAGTGAAAGAACCACTGCGAGGGACCCGGTACAATACCAGAGATGAACTTATCCGTGCTTTAGGGCGGTCAATACGGAACATCAACAAAGATGGACGCGCTGATGGTGTACGACGCCTTCCAAACATTTGGCAAAAAGTAAGAAATAAGGGGGGGGGGACTATATAGAAGGTACGTAAATGTTGTACCCTGTGAATAAAGCCATGTCAGAAATATCGAGCTGTTGCCATTACTTTTTATCCAACCCATGTATAATGTAATGTATTGCTGTTTAGTGAGTTTATATTGTAATAAAATTACAGTACTTCAGAGATATATGGTCTTGGCGGCGAACATTGTGAAAAATAGGTTATTTTTATATTTTGTAGCTCTTTTCGTAGTCGTTTCTGCCCTGTATTTTAAATTATGAAAACTATGAACTTCCACCAATATGGCATTACACTTTTTTTGTTACCTATAACATAAGCTATTCGCCCTGAAAATCTGCAGCATTATTTCAATTTCACTCTGTATACAGGGCGGAAGTAATATAGCTGTGCAGATTGCAGAATGCGTTAAAATGAATGAAAAAGCTATTAACCGTTTTGTAATTAAGTGCGTGGTTAATTAGAAAATTAAACTGAAGGTTTTCGTAGCACAACAGCGCATCGCCGTTCCACATACGAATAGTCTGACTAGCAGCATAGCATTCCGTAGCGCCGGACTTCTTATTTAATTTGCCAGAAAAGCGTTCATTTTATTGAAAACTGCAAAGGGATCAATTATTTATCAGTTTCTGTAATGACAAGAGCAAAAATCAGAATCTTACAGATAGAACTTATCACGTAAAACAGTGTTAACATTTTCGGGAAAATTGGACTCTTTACATCCGGAGGTTACATTTTTTAATATATGATTTGAACAAACTTGACATTCGGACCTTTTACATCCGTGCATTTTATAAATGCGCCAGACAATTTATTTCTGGTGGCATTTGTTTTATTGTTTTGTTGTTTCTTTTTAAATACTAATTAGGGTCTGAGAACTTCTCACTTTTATGGTTTTTATGCATCACCTTGTTGAAACTGCATTTGTTTGCCTCGTTTAAACCGTGACAACGCTTATCAGTTCTTTTAAATATTCTGGTTTTTGTATTGTATTTGTGTTTAGTAAAAGATTTTAGATAAGGGCGCAAATAGCCATAGTAGCTGACACGCCCTTTTTAAACCCCACTATACATACATTTTTGGGGAATTTTTTTTTTTTCTGAGAAAAATATTGACTCTGGTCTAATATGGTATTGGATTTGTTTGTTGTACTCTATCCAAGGAATACGCTGTTCAAATGCGCGCAGTTGGAGTCCGTTGCTACGCGACTGCTGGACGTTGGACTGGACGCTCTGGCTGCGTGACCTTCGCGATGCCGCCGCCGTGTTTCCTTTCTCGTAACACGAAACGTGGAAGTAAGCGACGCGCACTTATCGCGCGTAATCCTCCGCTCGTTGTCCTTGGCCTTATCGCACGAAATGTAGTTGAACTAATCAGTCCTTTTTTTTTTCTAAAGATGGGAACCGTGTAATTCAAGCCAGTACCACATGACGGATCCTGAGTCTTCATACGCGATAATAAAATATCCCTTTATGCCGTGTACTTATTCCCATATAAGTAACATACTGACGTCCGCTTAAATGCTGCTGAGCTTCCAGGTCAGATTGTCCATTTTATTGCAGCTCACCTTTATTTTGATACACAGACATTTCGTTCTTTTTTCTTCATGGATAATGTTCATTAACGTCATACTGTTCTCCAACCAGAAGAATAAGCGTGAAAGG
The DNA here is from genome assembly GCF_040183065.1 of Periplaneta americana. Lineage (NCBI taxonomy): Eukaryota > Metazoa > Arthropoda > Insecta > Blattodea > Blattidae > Periplaneta > Periplaneta americana. Next base: position 159,148,201 of record NC_091130.1, on the reverse strand, counting down.
GATGTGCTTACTATTGCGTCATCTATTGGAGCGAAGTAGATAGATAATATTACCGTTATAACGTCAGTTTAAAAACATGCGCTCTCCTGCATATGTTATTTCCTGTATGGAGGGATTAAAATACCAGGAGGTTAACAGTGATCTAATTTTGTAACTAGGGTAGTATAAGTATGTGTGTATCAGTGTTGTCGTTTGTGCTGTGAGAGCTAGCCAATAGAGATACGCGTACCCACGTGTATGACCTTATGACATCAACATTCATTCACAGCATTACCCCGCTTCGTCTCATTCCCCTGAGACTTTCTCGTGGTTGGAGTGCAGTAGGTCCACAAATATATTGTCCACTCTGTTCAGTCCATAGGCCTATATTTATGTTCATTTTTTTTTTCTAAAATCAATTTAAATGTTTGTCCATACACTCCTCCCCCACAAAAACTAAAAACATGCTTGAAATTAATTGAAAATGCTAGAAAGCAGGAATGTAACAGGACCGCCATTAACGGATGATGTACATAATTTGATGACAATAAACATACTAACGGAAAACAGTTCCGCCATTCACGTTTTTCGACTCATTTATTGTTTGTGCGTTAGAAAAGATGAAATCACTTAACATAGCTAGCTTCCAGCCCTCAAGAACGCAGCTTACTGTGCACGGTTTATTGCGATGGACTCCGAAATAAGCGCAGTTAAGTCTCATTCACAATGAAAATTAAACATAACGTAAGCGTTAACTTAAGAATATAAACGTTACGGTAAAATCAAGATCATTCACGATGGGAACATAAACATAACAGCAAACATACTTGGTAACCATGGAAACATAACAACGACGCCATTTCCTCATATTCTGTCGTATACTTCAGCGCTCCACGATTGTGTTCTGTTTGCAAATCACGTAAGCATAAGCATGAAAGTTTGGAGTTTGCAAACTTTCATGTTAACGTCTTACGGCAATGTTTATGTCAATGCTTATGTGAATCATTGTGAATGATTCCATTTGGTAGCCTGGGCGCAAACTTCTGTGTTTATGTTACGGTTATGTTTAATTTTCATTGTGAATGGGCTTTTACTCTATAGTCCTACAGGTCATTCTACTATAGTGAATATAGAACATCTGTGAACATAGGGCGCCAGATCGCTGCAACGTCGCCTAATTACTGACAGCGCTAGATCGCTGTGGCGAAGCCTTTTTATATGTTTCCATTGTGCACAAAATGTATTACATATCGAACTTTTTTCTAATAATGTCATGAGACAATGCTATTTTTTTTTTATTGAAGACGATTGTCCAAACTCCAATCTGTACGATGGCGAGATAAGCACTAGCCTTGAAGCTAATGTAAACACAGCGACCCTTGTTTTGTCAAACCAAAATATAATTGAGACTGCATTTCTCAATTCTGAATCATAATTCATGTCAGTGTGACAGAAAATATCGGTGAAGACGTGTTTCGAGTTGTTGAAAGGTTAAGTTTGTTTATCTGTAACGTCCTTGTTATATCACGTGTGAATGATACTTGAGTATCATCATTAGGTCGTGAACCGTTGTGGTTACGTTTATACACAGAGTGAAAGGGGTATAACTGCATTAATTTTAAGAACAGAATCTTTAGGTTGTAAGTAACCAAAAAGTCAAATGTCCTGGTATTTGAATAACGGTTTAGCGGGAAAAAATAATTTGTATCTGAAGTTTGAATCCCATTTATGGTAAAACTGTTGGCTATTAAGACTATGAGTAGTAGGATATGAACGCGAAAAATAAGCCGAAAAAATATCCTTTGTCATTTATTCGAAAAACGTACTTGGCTTCTAGTTGTGTCATACGTACCGTAAACAAAAGAAAGTAGAGCGGCGGCGATCCCAATAATTTCGCACCGAAAGAAGTGTGGAGAGTTGCTATGGAAGTGAGAGCATGTAGGCATAGATAGTGAGTTTCCGTAATGTCGAGTGTTCGGTATGGATAGATATCCTGCTTCGTTTGGGAACGCAATTTTAAAGAATTACCAGTTAATGCGTTAACTTTGAAAGTATGTACATTAAAAAATGGGTGACTCGGCCATTCAAACCGCCACTGGAATGCAGTGAAGTATGCAGAGTCAAAGTTGGAAGCATTGCCATAGACCGGCATTCTGATTAAAATATGTAAAAATAAAACAAAACATTTTCCATGTCCGTCATTACTGTTATGATTAGCTTGGCTTAAGTCTATGCAATTTTGTATTTCTAAACAAACGTGCCTGGCTCTGGAATTTCATTGGTATTGGTAGTAGTTGTCTTCGTCGTTATCACCACCTCCAGACATTCTTAATGAATGTGGGTTCGAATCTAGGTATAGAGGTTGTTAGATCTGCAGAGTAGACCTCACTATGAAATTGTTTAAATATGAATCAAATACTACTTTCTATGAAATGAAACATTTGAGCTAATATGAAAAATGTAAAAGTGCCAGGGACCGCCAGGCCTGAAATACACCCCAGGGTTTATGTAATATTTACTGAATTATTATATGTAAATTAATTACTGTACAGTAGTGGCAAAAAAAAACCGGACCAACCCTTGTAGCTGATTTCAGAGTCTTGTTCACCCCAAAGCACAATAGACTGGTAACTAAGACTTTCGTGGTTCGATTCCTGCCTGGGAAGGAAACTTTTTTTGTTCCTTATTCAAATTTATTCCCAATACTTTTCGATTACAGCGATATTTTACTACTTAATTAACTTATTATTCCCAGAACATGAATTTTATCAAAAATCGAAAGGTATTGGGAATAAATTTGAATAAGGAACAAAAAAAAAAAATGCCCGGTTTTTTGCTACTACTGTACATTTCAAAAAAATCAATATCCCGTGAAATGACTTCTTGAACATAGGCTTTGCTTTTATCATTCCCGAACAGTGATGAGTGGCCGCGAAACCAGGTGGCCCGGGTTCGAATCCCGGTCGGGGCAAGTTACCTGGTTGAGGTTTTTTCCCTTCAACCCAATATAAGCAAATGCTAGGTAATTTTCGGTGCTGGACCCCTGACTCATTTCACCGGCATTATCACCTTCATTTCATTCAGACGCTAAATAACCTAGATGTTGATACAGCGTCGTAAAATAACCCAATAAAAAAAACAATGATGAGTTGTGAAGCAAGCTGTCCTGAACATAATAAATTATCCGCTCTTTATCATTTTATGAAGTGAAGAAAGGGAAGGAGTTTTGTACTGTTATTTTCGACCGCTTAAGTTTTAATTAGTCGGCATGTCAACGACAAGCCTGTTACAACTTCAAGGGAAATTGTGTATAATAATAATAGTAATAATAGGCCTACACATCGTGTAGCTTCAAACAAGAATGATGTACTGTATATGAAAATGTGAGCACTTTTATTCTGTGGTAAAAGTATGACAAATTCCATTTTGGTTCTCAGCGCGAAACGCATGGGAACACTCGCTCCTTGTCCGTGACCAGCTGTTGGCGCAGTGCCTACGACGAGATCACTTATATGCAGTGCGCGAATGAAAGGAATCGGCTCGAGTCCGACAACACTTTTATCTGTTTTTACTCTGCATTTATTTCTGTAGTAACCAGTCCTCTATTTACGTGAGCGTTTGAAATGGACAGATATCAGATGGTAGATACGTGGATGTATGCGGAGACTAAGAGGAAGGCGGAAAATAGGAAAGGTTGGACAATGCTGGGTTTGCAGTGAAAGACCTGCTCCGGGGCAGAAAACTGTGAATGAATTTACGTTTTGTATACTTACTTCAAGTATACACAGAGGTGAAATTTTGTCCTTTTTTTTTTTTACGATTTTCACTTTTTAGCACAAAAAATGCTTAGGGTCTAAATAGCCCTCCATCAATTTTCATACTCATAGCGATGTCCAATCACCTGCTTCTGCACGTGTTTACTTTCATCTATACTGTAGTTCAAATTTTTAAACTCATTTTGTCGGCGTAGTTTTTTTTTTTTGGTACATTTTCCGTTGCTAAAAATGCTACTCTTCCTACAATTAATGTTGTAGTTAGTAGATGCATGATTTTTTAAAATAATTTTTTACTTGCTTTTATGCTGTATCAACTACTAGGTTATTTAGCGTTGATGGAATTCTTGATAGCGAGATAGTATTTGGCGATAGGAGGCCGAGGATTCGCCATATATTATCTGACACTCGCCTTACGATTGGGAAAAACCCAACCAGATAATCAGCCCAAGCGGGAATCGAACCCACGCTACCGCCTGAGCTACTCCGGTGGCGCTAATATTCTTGAATGTTAGCTTAACATTATTTGCTCTCAAGATTTCCTTTCGATCTCATATTTTATTGTTTTATAATATACTCGACTGCATTAAATCATTACCATATCTACAAATTATAAAAACCAAAATAGATAAACCCAAAGCACCCTCACTAACGGAAAATGTTAAAAATACTATTCTAAAAAATAATTCATAATTAAAGCCGTTAAAATAAATATGTAATATTAAAAATAAAACCAAGACAATAAATTCCAGACTCAATAACGTAACAAGTAAATTATATATATATATATATATATATATATATATATACATACATACATACATACATACATACATACACACACACATACATACACTTTTTGTTTCATTGTCCAGTATTCGAAAACAGAAGATTTATTTTGGTCGGTCATTTATATTTTTGTAATGCAATATACAAACCATTATTCGATGTGTTCAAAAAACGTGCTGTTATAAACAGTTCTGTAATTTTATATGTAATATATTTAAGAATTTGTAATTAATTCAAATTAATGTAGTAGATAAGTGTTTATTTCAAGTAGCAAGACTGGGTTATCCACGTCAAATGAATTCTCCTTGTACTAATATGAACTATCAGTTTATAACTATAACCCTAATGTACTTTCGGGTAAAATAGGGTTCAAGAAATTGTATATTCAAATATATATATATATATATATATATATATATATATATATATATCTGTGTGTGTGTATATTAATAGATGGAATGGAAACTCTTCAGAGCAAGGTTTGTTTCTGACAGTGTGACAGGTGCATAGGCAAAATTTCAGACAACATTGTTTTAATTTGAGGACAGACTAGCTTTCATAATACCCTTCAAAATTTACAAAACTGTTAATATTCCATGCATTTCTTAACCACATTAGACAAGACTTCGCACAGGAACGACTACGTATTTGTTTGCAGCATGATAACTCTACAAATTTGCAGTGTCTAGTTTGAATCCTTATTTTTTCTATCTTATAAAGTCTATGAATACGTTAAGTTGTATTGTAAAAATTATATTTTGGTAGCCTACAGTATTTTTTCTGCTATTCGCGAACTTTTCATTACTTGTGCATTATTAGGTGCTTGCTTCTAAGTATGCAAAAATCGTAGGCCTAATAGTTTGGGTAAGATCCATTTTCCCCTTCCGCCCTGAAGACTGTGCATTGTTTCACTTGACATGTTAAATTTATATGAACAGAGTTCAATTCTTCCCCCCCCCCCACGTCGTGTAACTGCTGAGTTATAGGTGCAGTCACCTATTAAGTTGTAAAATGTAATTCCTATAAAAAAAAATCATTATTTAACGTGTCCATGCAATTTCTTATGGTTTCATTTCTACTTCGGGCCATTTCAGTACATCCCGCCTCCGTTCCTGAATATTATATCCTTTCATTTCCCTTCCCATCAGATGCCAGTATTGTCATCGTAATTTTCATTCAAGCATTGAACTAGTGCTCTGTTGCACGACTTTATTCCATCCTTCTGAAGTAGCCGTTATCACCCACGGCTTATATGTATTTCAAATATTCTGAATGTGTAACTTTTCTTGTCTTTAAAAACTAGATAAATGTTCTAATTTAAATCATACACAGACATTTTTACCAACTGGATGCATACATAAGAATGCCGCGATTTTAGGTTTCTGTAAATATATTTTCAACTTATACTTCTTTAAAATCTGTTCGTTTGAAATCTTCAAAAGTTTATTGTAGACTACTGTATGTAATGAGCCAAAAATCCTTAGAAAGTGATTTTCTTAATACATTCTTTGCATTGTGTGACGTAAGATGTAGCCTACTATTTAATAGGCATCGTGTTATCACTTCTCGTGTGTAAAATTAGGGGCAAAGATAAAACCGAACGGACAAAGAGATCGTGGACAAGTAAGATTGAGATAAGATTATTGATTGGCGTTGAAGAAAGGCTTATAAACTGTTATAACATCTAACGTGAGAAAAATTAAGCTTTTTATATCATCACATGATAACCATAGACCACCTCTGTGGTGTAGGTGTCACCATGCTGGTCTCTTATGCAGAGGGCCCGGGTTCGATTCCGGTCGAGTTGAATTTCCTGGTTGAGGTTTTTCAGGGTTTTCCCTCAACCGTAAGGCAAATACCAGGAAATTCAGGCCACAATATCCCTGAATGTCATCCGACTCATTCATAACAAATCAGTAATACATATACAGTCGCCATCTAGTTCACAACAATAGAACCAGTCTCAACAATAGTACACAGGCCTTCGGATTTCACTCAAAAGATAACTCGCGATATGCTCAAAGATGTTAAAGTAAGTATAAATAACAGCGAGACAAAAAGTGATATCCATAAAAGTTTGTATTATAGAGTATTCTGAGTACAATTTTTTAATTCTGCACTCACATGGATAATAATCTCAACTGGGACATGCAAATCACAGAAACCTGCAGAAAAGTATATTCTATTATTCATGTGCTAAAAAGGATAAATGTTCATCTTCCCTCTTGCTTAAAAATGTCCCTTGTGCAGACCCTTGTATTTCCCTATTTTGACTATGCTGACATTTTACTGACTGACCTTTCCAGCGACAACAAAACGAAACTTCAACGTGCTCATAATTTGTGTGTACGTTTTCTAAGCAATGTTCGTAAATATGATCATATTACCCCATCCCTGGAAGCAATAGGTTGGCTTAAACTAGATAAGAAAAGAAATTTACATTCACTTCTCCTTCTCTTCGAAATCTTGAACTCTTCTATTCCTTCGTACCTGTCGTCTCGCTTCACTTACCTTTCTTCCCACCACAATCTGAACACACGCTCTCGCCATGAAACAATACTAACAATACCATCCCATCGCACCTCCGCATACTCATCCTCTTTCACAATAGCCCTGCCAAGACTCTGGAATTCGTTACCTGCTAGCATCAGGGACTGTCGAAATAAAATTCAATTCAAACGCAAACTTACTAGGCACTTGGTCAGTAATTGAGACTCGTTCAGACATGGTTTCTTGTAAATAGTTATTTTAATCTACCACAAAATATCTCAATATCCGGTAATTTCATCACTATAGAATTTTGTTATTGTAGGTTTAATTTGTAATTTAGTAAATACAAAAATTTTCTTTGTTCTTAACTTCTATGATAAATTGTCTAGCTTTCATTAATCAGGTAATCTTGTCGTACTTTAATTTTTATTGTAATTGTAGTTTTAAATTTAATATTAATTGTAATCTTAGTGTTCATGTTATAGTTGTAATCCCCTGGTAGAGGGGCAGAGAAGGCCTGACGGCCTTATCTCTACCAGGTTAAATAAATAAATCTAATCTAATCTAATCTAATTTAGCCTGTCTTATAATTATTTTGACTTTCATGTAGTTCTGTATCGTAGATAGTTACGATAATATTTAAATTATTCCCGTTTCTTGCTTTTTGTGTCAAATTTGAAACATATTTCCCGAAAAATTTGTACATGATATTGAATTTTGGACCTGGGATGTGAACTCAGCACAGGCTAAATTATACCAAATTGCTTGCCTTGATCGAACGAAGTTGAAGTTTGTTGTGAAACAGGATCTCAGAAACAAACAATTATTATATTATTTCACGTTGTTCTTCATGCGAAAGATCTTTCATCATAACCACTTGATAAGTGTTGACAACGAGCCTCGGTAAATTGTTGCCCTCTTGTACCCGCGTGCACCCCAGAACTGGCGTCTAAGCAGTTCTGCTGGGTTACACTCATCCATCAGAAGTCCAAGGTTCGCTGTAAAACCCCTTGTATTGTATTGTATTGTATTTATTAACATTCCATGGTATTCATACATGCTTACAGTTAGAATATGGAACAAGTCAAAAAACTTAATACTATTATAAAGTCTTAATTTATAGCCACAGTCTAGATGAAATATATACAGACGAGATTTACAATATAGTCTACTAGTACAACACAGAGTTTTAGTATCAATTTCATGAAGTGTTATTGAATGTCATGAATTCACCCACAGAATAGAAGGCGTGAGAAATTAGGTACTTCTTTAACTTGGCCCTAAATAATCTTATGTTTTGAGTTTCATTTTTTATATCGAAAGGGGGCTATTAAAAATGTTTACTGCCATATAACGCACTCCTTTTTGATAGCACGATAGACTTGCCGATGGAGTATGAAAGTCATTTTTTGACGTGTATTTATGCTATGAACTGTTGAATTAGTTACAAAGTTTTCACGATTACAGACTAGGAAGATTATTAATGAAAAATATACTGACAAGCCATGGGCATTATTTGTAGTTTTTTTTAAATAGTCCTACAAGATTCCCTAGATTTGGCACCTACTATTGTTCTAATTACTCTTTTTTGTAATAGAAATATATTGTTGCTATCTGTGGAATTTCCCCAGAATATTATTCCAAAACTCGTTACCGAGTGGAAGTATGCAAAATATATTGTTTTTAAGGTATTGATATTTACTATCTTTTGCATAGATCTAATAGCAAAACAAGCTGAATTTAGTTTGGGGGCAATTTCTTTAATATGATTTTTCCAATTTAACACATTATCGATTTTAAGCCAAGAAATTTGGTTGTTTCTAATAGGGATCTATTGTTAATTATTACGCTAGAAATTTGCGACGTTGAATTTGCACAGGATTTAAATTGAATTATGTTAGTTTTGTTACAATTTAATACTAATTTATTGACTGAGAACCAGTCACATATTTTGAAGAGAATTTCCTCTGTTGAAGATTGGAATGTGTTGGAGTTATTGGCTGTAATTACTATACTTGTGTTATCTGCAAATAATATGGGATGACCTACATCTTTTATTAGGGGGGGGGGGGCAAGATCACAGTAAAACTGTATGCGTTGCTTTGGGATTACACTTTCTAAGAAATATATTTTGAAACTGGCCTTACCCATGCTCTTCACTGCACTTGGTACATAATTATTTTTGTCCTCGGTATGGCTTAGTAACTTATGATACGAAAGGGGGTAATAACTTTTAATAACAAGCTATAATCAGCCTCCATTAGAATATGAAGTTGTGTCAAATTCCCTGTGTCTTAAGGAAATGTTTAAGCAAAAACGTTTTTGAGAAGATTGTTTATTTTGATTCTCATTTGGTTTATTTATTTGATGGTTTGAGACTTTTTCTTCTTTCTCAGTGGTATCTTACTGTTCTTCTTTATTTCTTTTCTTTAATTCTGGTCATATATATATATATATATATATATATATATATATATATATATATTTTTTTTTCACATATTGTAGCTTCTTTATGATTTGTTATATTGTGTTGTACAACATATTATTATACATCTGTTCTTGTAAAGCCCCTTAATATGAAGATCACTTCTTTTGCGTAATATCCTAAAAATTAATAATAAACGAGATATTTCGATTTATCTACAACCCCTCTTTTAAAGAAAGTATTTTGAATGTCATATAGCCTGAAATCTAAGCGGGACCTAACTTATTTTACACACCAGTTTTCATTCAGCCATTATCGCGTGAAAAGGTAACAAATCTATAGACATACTTACTTACTCATGGTTTTAGAGAACTCGCAGGTTCATTGACGCCCTCACATAAGCCCGCCATCAGTCCCTATCCTGAGCAAGATTAATCCAGTCTCTACCATCATATCCCACTTCCCTCAAATCCATTTTAATATTATCCTCCCATCTACGTCTCGGCCTCCCCAAAGGGTTTTTTTCCCTCCAGCCTCCCAACTAACACTCTATATGCATTTCTGGAAATCTACAGACATACAAACAAAGATTTTTAAAAATGATATTTTCAGTCTCAGGATTATGCATGATGCATGTTATCACCAATTATTTTTTGTAAAACCGAAGAATAGCAGAAAATTTTAGGTTACAGTTTTATTATTAGTATAGATTAAATCTTTCGAGTGTGGAGATTTAGGCGTAAAATGAGGGTCTGTGTCGATATTCAGGAGTAATAATTGTACGCAGAGGCGGAAAACAATAATCAAGGGTGCTCAGAACTTGCATCCGCGTGTGAAAATCTCGGAAAGGTATTGTCGCTTTGTACTTCGTAGAAGAGCAGAATAAAAGTTAGAACGGTAAGGCGAAAAAAGATTTGATCTGAGAAAGCCAGATCGGACAGCTGCTGTGTCTTCCGTTCATCTCACGCCATCTGCACTCTCAGGGCGCTATTCATAGACATTTCGCTAGCCCGCGCTACGAGCGTGCTAAACTAGCCCCGGCTATCGACTAGTTACTTGTACAGGATTCATATCATATCATATATCGCTAACACTGGTTTATGAATACGAAAAACGTTAGTTCGCTGATCATCCACCGGAAGCCCGCAGTAAGGATGTCTATGAATTTGATCCTCAGTGTTGAAGTATAAAAGGCGAGAATCGCTATTGAGTTTGGAAAATGTATAAATCTGAATTTCTAGATCATCTGAAAAAGTTAGGATTTAGTCAAAAGGTGATTGAGCGTTGTAAATTTTCTGCGAGTTTTAATGACAGTAAATCTTAAAAGATAAAACAATACAATCGAAGTCTCCGAAGTGCTAACGACACTGGAAGAGGACGGCTAGGCCACGTAATTTGATTGAGGCCAGAGATTGCGATGCTTCTTTCCGCGAAATTGTATTTGTAGTGCAAATACCGTACTGACGTGCAGGACGAAGAGAAGGCGTCGTGTATGGACAACGCCGTAAAGCCTCGTGAGATGCGAGGCCCGCGTCGCACAAATCCGGACTACACGAGAGATGGAGAGTGGTTTCTGTAGTTGCGAGGGGCGCAGATCTCGCATCTCGCAGTTACAGAAACCACTCACTCACTCACTCACAATCTCTCGTGTAGTCCGGAATTGTGCGTCATGTGCGGAGGATATCTCTGGCAGAGCGAACTGCTTCGTTGTGTGCGTCCAAGGTCAGCGGTAACAGTTCGTCGGCTTTTATTGACTTCGGCCCATGTTGTGCTGGTTGGCTACCTTTCGCAAGAGCGCCAGGCTTATCGGCTTCTAGAGTGACGTGATGAATGTTACAGTATTGTCTTTTGGGTTAACCTTGTTTCTTTCTCTTCGAAACGGATGGCAAGATCTTCGTTCGCCAACCGTCGCGTCGTGAAGAATATAGCACAGACGACTGGGGTGCTATTGGGCAAGTTTCAGCAGGTAAAGCCAAACCAGCAACTGCAGCTTTCAGCCGTACCACGATTGGACATAGGTGATAACTAGGGGCTGGATTTTAGCATATTTATTCCTTAGGCTGGTATTCATAGTCGATACTTTCGATTAAAGTGTCCGTTGGAAGACGCAAAGTATCACTTTTCCGTTGCACAGTCGACACTTTGGATGAAAGTGTGCTTCCGACCACACTTTGAGCCGAAAAGTGTCACTTTGTAGAAAAATGGTGGACGTCTTGGAAGTTGTCGAACTATTTATTGGAACGTGCGGAAGAGGTGGCACAATTTGTGGACAATGTACGAAAGCGCTACATTAGGGATAGGCCTAAAGACAATCCCGTGGAATTTTATAATGCTATAGAATTAAAAAAAACTGTTCCAATTTGATAAAGAAACTGTTATTGAGATTGCTCATCTTTTCGATGGCCGGTTGACAAAAACGAATAATAGGCCTAGAGGTTTGCCAGTGCCTCCAATAATACAGTTATTGACTGCATTAAAATTCTATGCTACAGATTTGTACCATACATTAGTATCTATAATAAATTAGCATTGAGAGACCTCACGTGCCTGCTTTCTAAGCAGATTCCATAATTACATTGGGTTTAAAATGATTTTGATTTTTGTTGACTATCGGTACCTGTATTTTGAGATAAGATTTATCTTGATGTTGATATAATCATTAATGTTTTGATAATATATATTTTCACGCCAGTAAGCAATACATCTGATATGGCTGCTTCTGCTGAGATATTGTCTCTAGTTCATGTGCAGTCATAACCTCATCATGAAAAGAGATCTCGTACCATTAGGCCTAGACCTATTTTGCTTTGCACTGTAGAAAAACTTGGCATTCAAAATATTCCTGAAGAGCAAGCAATAATGGACAAGAGAGAGAGAGAGAAATAATAATAATAGCAGTAGTAACACAGTCTACTGTATACAGTTACGAAGCTTGAGTTTTGAGGGTGCTAGAAACATTAGACTGTGACGGTTCTATTTTACATTGCCTGTAATGAGGCGATATTAGCGATCCTAGTGGTGAGGAACTACCTAATGTTTGCATATTTACTACGTATTGAGCTTCGCGATTGTATATGCTAGACTGGTAGTAATATGTTTATTTCATTCTTATGGCTTCTGTTCACTATTCACGAAAGAGACAAAAATGAAAATAAAGGGAATAAAACGATATATCAACGAAGCACATACATATAAAACCTAACCTAAAACACACACACTTCTTATTCCTGCGGAAATGGTGATATAGACTACTACTACTACTACTACTACTACTACTACTACTACACCACCACCACCACCATCACCACCATCACCATCACCACCATCACCACTACCTGTAGTACCGAAATCCCTGAGACAAGGCACTTTTTGTTTAGAAATAAAACGCTGGTTACAATTATTTTATGCCGAAATCAATACATTGATTTCTATCACCACCATCTACAGTGAATCAATTTTACTGCGCCCCCAAGTTAAATTTGTGTCCCGTGAATGCAAGAGACTAGCGCTAGTAAGCTCGATGTTAGATGCAACCTACAGATTCGTCTGTGAGGTCATGTTACAAGAGATAATGCAGTGAGTGGGGTAATATGTGTAAGAAATACGGTGCATTATATTAATATTAATAATTAACTATACAGTATTGAGTATCCACTGTACGTAAAGATGATCAGAAGTTGGATAAAATAGCCTATCAAAATTAACAATTACTGCACTACAACACTTTCTGCACCTTCTATACACGTGTATTCACCGCTATCTCACACAACTCGCTGGCACGAACAGTAAACACCTCTTTATCAACTTAGTATTTACTCATGGGTTGCAAAGGCCAGAGGAAGAGGGAACGGTGCTTCACATTCTTTCCGGGCGCAGATTTAACTTGGAGGCGTAGTAAGCTATAATATTACTTGTAATTAAAATTAGTAACCATTTTTGTCGTCAATCAATTCCAGATACAACATTGGGTTTTACTCCACGTGAAGTAAGAGAATGTCAATTACAACTGCTAACGCTTCTTGTGGTTGGAGAAGCCCTAATCAACAAACAAACTGTTATCTTATCTCTTGAAAAGCAATCGCCCCCCTTGACACCGCCTGGATATTAATTGAACTCTCGGATACACAAATTATTATTTACATTAATTAGTATTTACATTCAATATTTACATGTATTATATATTTAATATGTATACCTTCAATATTTGCATGTAGACAATTCATGTTTTGTCTGTTTACTTATCGTTCACCAGGTTGTTTGTCTATAAATGTTACATTACAAAACATGATACGAGTCAACGACAGACGCTATTCGAAGAATTATCTGTAATCAGTAAGGCCAAGAAGTTCATACCCTAAAAACGTATTAAATACGAATGCAAATATGCCTTCAAAAGCCTTAAAATATGTCAATAAATATGCACTAATAAAATTCTATATTTCTTGATCACTAATTAATAATAATAATAATAATAATGCATTTTAATGCAACATAAAATGAGCTTAAACGCGAAAATATGCCACAATAATATAAATATCGTGAAATAGTATGTATTTATAAAAATAAAAGACCGGGCAGAACTCGTAAGCACAACCCGCTGCCGTAATCCAGACTGTAGTGAGCTTGAAACACTTGGACACGTGCTTGGAAAATGCCCTAAAGGCGAGCTGCTGATCAATGCTAGACATCATCGTGTACGACATGCTTTGGCGACATCGTTAAAAACTTTAAATTGGGAGATTCATGAGGAAGTACATTGTGTATCATCAGATGGTTCTTTTAGACGGGCAGACATTATTGCTATCAACGGACGCTTAAAACGGGCTCTTGTTCTTGACCCTACTATCCGTTTCGAAAGAAACCTAAATCAGGCCACCGAAGTTGATATTGAGAAGAAGTCCATATATGAACATTGTCTGCGTTATCTTTCTCAAAAGTACAACGTCCCTCTTAAACAATGGTCCGTCATTGGTTTGCTGTTTGGCAGTAGAGGTTCTATTTCCAAATTCACATGGAATTATCTTAAGGAACTTCACATTCCTTTTGATTATGTAATGTCTCCTTATAAATATTGTCAAGGATTCTCTTCAAATATTACATCATCTGTATTTCAATTAATCGACTTATATTTGCCTTAAACAATTAACTTTCTTTTTTTTCTCTAATGTATCACCTCACATTATATTGTACATGTTTATTGTATTCAGGACCCTTGTGGTCAATCAAATTCTTTGAGCTGATGTCTATAATTTAGAAAAATATATACATTATTTTACTTCGATATAACATGAAGTACACTATAGAACAGAAGAGAATATAGCCTATGCAACATAACTAGACATCGGATTTTTAGGCACTAAAAATTGCAGTTTTAGGCGCCTAAAATAAGCTCAAAATTTGTAAAATTAGGCTCTATTTTAATGAAAATAGGCATTTTAGGCACATCAAGGTATCATACTTATTTCTTTCACTGAAATTTTTAGTTATACACTAAAATACGCACAAAAAAGTATGTTTAAACATTAAAAAAGAATACTGTATTATATTTATAAACAGAGCTGCACAAATTTGATGTATTAAAACTAATGAAATAATGATTATTGATATCAAGATTACTCATTTTAAGTTATTGAAATTCAGTTCCATGCTCAGACTTTATTATAATTATCTGCACAGTACACCACCAGAATTTTTTCTAAATTCTCCACAGTTAACCTTTGCCTGAGAATCATTTTGAAAGCAGAAAAACTTCTTTCAACCGAAACTGATGTGAGAGGCGCAAATTTTAAATTAGGTACAATAGAAACATCAATACTTACTGGAACATTTACACTTTCCCCCGATATCACTCTTGATACTTTTTCCAACAATGAAAATCCTACATTCTTATTTAATACGTTGTCCCACTTATTTTTAACTTTTTTCCCAGTTTCGCCCAAAGCAGAATGTATGTTCACTTGAGCTTCCTTTACTATTGCTATTTGGCTACAAAGAGATTGTTTTTCACGTTCTAATTGTTCAATGCTTGCAGGTATGAAAGAAAAGTTTGATGTTATGTAGGCAATATCGTTTTTCACTCGTGAGTCATTCAGACAATCTTTCACTGCTTTCACACACGCTGCACTATCAGTTTCAGGTAATTTATCAATAACTTTGACCACTTCTTTAAAATACTTAGAATAATACATCACTGACTGAATCCAGGTTCCCCATCGTGTAACAACCGGCTGAGGTGGGAGTGGGATATCTGGAAAGTTCTCTCTGAATATTGAATTCCTAGATGGGGCTTTACAAAAACATTTTTTTGTGTTAGAAATAAACGAATTGACAAGAGGAAATTCATTCCGGATTGTTTCAGAAACCCTGTGAAGGCTATGTGCTAGACAGGTTACATGCGTGAGGTTAGGATAAAATGTTTTAAGAAGTGGAGCTGCAGCAACCATGTATGAGGCAGCATCAGTACAAAACAACAGAACTTTAGAATCGTCTACATTACCTGAGTATAAAGACTGTAGGCCTTTATTTACAAAATAAGCAATGGCTTGGCTATTCACTTTCGAAAGTTCCTTAACACATACGAGGTGTGGAATCGAAGGTCCATCAGGATTAAGTTTTCCTACTACCATATTTGCTATATACCTATTCATAGGATCTGAGGTTTCATCCACAGAGACCCATATGTAAGAATCACCTATATCCTCCCGAATGGAAGCTAAAGTTTCATTGTATATTCTGTCTAAGTAATTTTTTCTTAGGGTCGACTCAGATGGGATATTTTGTTTGCAGTATTTTTGTAAAAACTGTCTTAAAACCGGATTTTCAATTGCATTCCAGGGAATGTTAGCAGCAACAAACGCTCTGGTTAAATCAGCATAGAAATTGCTGCTGAGATTGGATGAAGTAGGCTGTGTTAGTAAAGTTTGTTGCAGTTGATTTTTCTGCTGAGCTTTAGCCTTATGAGCCGCTCCTTGCACATGCTGCTTTAGGTGGCACTTCTTTTCTTGCGAAATCTAAAAATGTAAAGTAAACTGAATTAAAATAAAATCCTAATTGTTGTATTGCCGTATTTCTATCACAAAGTTAGTGGGTTCGAACAATCAAAATTTTAATGACCTGCAAATACTTTAACTATCGGAATTTAAAAGGTTAAAGTGTAGTGGTCTTAAAAGAATTATACCTCAGGATAGCTCAGTCAATGTATAAATATTATAGGCCTACTCATTAAAATTAATAGAATTTATATATTTCAACTATTGTTACATACCTGTTTGCTACAAATCTTGCAGAATATTATTTTTCCATCATAAGTGAATTCTGAATATTCTGTTAGCCATTGCCGGATCAATGTAGATTTTGCACTTATATTTTTCGGCATTATCGCGTTAAACTTCACAGGAAAACGTCCTACCGCTCAAAACTTCTCAACACAAATAAGGTGAGGGAAAGAGCAACTGTTAACGAGCATTCAAATGAACCGTTGTTATTGAGATTCAATTGGACAAAAATACAAAGTTCCACTTATTGTTGCATTTCCTGGTAGTGTTAACACTAGGAGGGCCATTCTTTTAAATATTTTGTAACGGTTTACCCTACTAATTCGCAGTTTTACGACTTTTCATAAATATTTCAAAAACACTCTTTCTCCAAAAATTGTGATTTTATGACACTCTGAAGGGCAGTACAGCTAATCGGTTTCAGACCGAAAACAGTCATTTTTATAGTATAGTATATCTCTGAATCGGTAGCAGCACATGTTGTGATTGTTGCCTGCTTCAAAACTAAGGTTGGTTCTTTGTCGGCATTTATGCCTCCAAACATGTTAAATTCGGTGAAATCTATTGCGAGTGTCGTGAGATTCAAAACATTTTGTTTCCTTTATCAATGGTTTCATGGCCGGTGTGAAGCAAACTTTCCACTTTTTAAATGCCTTAAATTTCGCAGTGAATGCATGTATAAATTATAAAAAGTAAGGGTAAAATGCGAAACTTTACAGTGTGTTAGGAATTTTTAGGCGAATATTAACAAATTAGGCTCTAATAACCGTTTTAGGACATTTTAGGGCACTATAAAACTCTTTGAATATCTTTCAATTTCCATGAAACACAAATATTAATAATTATCTTTACTTTTCTCCTAAAGAAACAAAATAGGCATTTGCCCTAGAATCCGATGTCTGAACATAACATTTGGTTTGAGGAGTTTAAATGTGGATGATTCGTGAAGTTAATTAATCAGCATTAATTACAGCCAATGGAAAATATGCAAGTGCATGGACTTCCTCGCAGTGCACGTACAGCACGCCTGAAATGTTGTGTGTCCAATTTTTACTGAATCGCCCAGTATGTGCCTTCTCTCAATACATAGTTACATTTCCGCGTGGATATGGAATGAGCGTCCCTTCGAATTCTCAGGGGGAAGTAATTTCTCCATGAAATTTTGGCCACTGTATGAAACTGGTGCCCACCTAGCTTCGTGATGAATTCGGGGAGCGATAATTATGACAATTATGAACAAGTTTCATATAGTAGAAACCTATGACGGGAAAACGTTCCGTTTGGTAGCGAATATAGCCTAGGATACAACTTACCATCCTCATTATCACACTTGTTACGTCAACAAAACAGTCTGCAAAATATTTTATCAGGGAGTTCCAGTTACATCAGACAAAGATAATATTCTATAAAAGCATTCATAGTTTCCGCCTGTGGTTTGTGGCACGAATAGCGTTCTTTAATGTTGTCTTTCCTTGATTCTGCCATCTGCGTTAGTTCGTCGAACAAAATTTTAAAGATACGAAATGTGTGACGTAAGTTAGCCTTTAGTGCACTCCCACAGCGGTTCACTTCGCGCCTCGTGAGGTAGATTTTTCAGAATGTCGGTCATTCAAATTAGATGAACAATTTTTGAAGGCTTCCAACCCGCCCGCCCTCCTGTGCTCAAGTAGTGGCTGCAGATGTGTTCATAGTGCGAATTTGTAGTCGAGGCATAGCATTATGTTGCTATTGTGCAGGCAAAATAGTGCCATGTGTTCCACTGCATTCCATCATGTGGGTAAATCATACTCGCAGCGTCACTTCCCTCTCGGAGGAAGCCACGCTTAAGGCCCATTCACAATGAAAATTAAACATAACTGTAACATAAACACAGAATATTATAGATTTACTAATTTGTCATACAGAATAATATCTGTAATATTGACCATTAATATTACTTACTTACTTACTTACAAATGGCTTTTAAGGAACCCGAAGGTTCATTGCCGCCCTCACATAAGCCCGCCATTGGTCCCTATTCTGAGCAAGATTAATCCAGTCTCTACCATCATATCCCACCTCCCACAAATCCATTTTAATATTATCTTCCCATCTACGTCTCGGCCTCCCAAAGGTCTTTTTCCCTCCGGCCTCCCAACTAACACTATATGCATTTCTGGATTCGCCCATAAGTGCTACATGCCCTGCCCATCTCAAACGTCTGGATTTAATGTTCTTAATTAGGCCTATGTCAGGTGAAGAATACAATGTCCATTAATATTACATATATTATTCTGTATAACAAATTAGTAAATCTATAATATTCTCATAGCTAGCAGTGCATATGTCTGTACAGATTACTGTGCAATTAACTGCGGAATCCCGGCCAAATAAGTCACTCAGCTGAGTGCGCTCCTAGTATAATGGCAGTTGACATTGGACATATACGTCAACATATATGCCTAACTTGGAGCCAGGCCATAAAGGGGAACATTGAAGGAGGAGAATTCGATCCGGTGTTGTGGATTGAATTCGGCGTAGCTCAGTGGTCAGAGTGCTTGGTACGTAGAACCAAGGACCCGGGTTCGATCCCCGGCGCCGGAGCGAATTTTTCTCCTCAAATATTAATAAACACAGAAGTTTGCGCCCAGGCTTCCAAATGGGATCATTCACAATGATTCACGTAAGCATTGACATAAACATTACCGTAAGACGTTAACATGAAAGTCTGCAAACTCCAAACTTTCATGCTTATGCTTACGTGATTTGCAAACAGAACACAATCGTGGAGCGCTGAAGTATACGACAGAATATGAGGAAATGGCGTCGTTGTTATGTTTCCATGGTTACCAAGTATGTTTGCTGTTATGTTCCCATCGTGAATGATGATATGACTTCTTGATTTTACCGTAACGTTTATATTCTTAAGTTAACGCTTACGTTATGTTTAATTTCCATTGTGAATGAGCCTTAAGAATTTTATCGCCTAGGCCAGGTTTGAATCTTCGAAGCCACTAAAGACTTGCACGAATCCTTCATTGTTGTTGTTTAGTCAGCTGTCCGAAGATAGTGATACCAATAAGGCACCGCTTATGAGGCAACTAAGCCATGGGATAATGGGATAGCGGAATCCCTCATAAAGAATTAAAATTAAAATTGCGTATATGGATGTGTTCATCATGCTGAGGCACATGGCCGCCAGGCTGTTCGGCCCTGGCCCGCCACGGATTTAGTTTATTATTATTATTATTATTATTATTATTATTATTATTATTATTATTATTATTATTATTATCCACATGCTTTGAGAAGATACACATGTGCATTGCTCCTAATTCTTAATTTAAAAGATTCAGGAACCTGATCGCCATGCCTCCCCTTTTATAGTAAGGGACACTGGGACTGAATTTTCAATGTTGGTAATTATTAAGCTGTTGGTTTGTACACACAATATACGGGCTGGAAATATTCAAACTGTGCAGATTTTAACAGCCTATTCCTTAGATAGAGTACGAAAAATCTAATTCTGTGTTAGTCTCAAAATGAATAACTTTTCTCTCCTTAAGCCTCGACGCGTTGTTGTGAAAGTACGCAGACTTTGTCTAATTTTATAATAAGCCACGCACTTAATTACAAAACTCAAACTTATTTTAATGCATCCTGCTGCTCCCTTCAATCTGCACTGTCGTATCACTTCCACGCTGTATAGGCTATAACTAAAGAAGCTGCTATGCAAAATTGCAACCCTTTACCTTCAATGGTTTCTCAGAGATAATGTAGTTTAATGAGAGGTATCATGTAAATTTTTAGAGCTTACTTGCGTCAAATCAATTGGAAGAAACAATGCCATTTTTTGTACCTTCGTATAATATTACAAATAAATGTAGTTGTTTGAAGCAGAGATTACGTACCGAGAAATTAATTTTTTTCAATAAAAATCTATGTCGATAATATTTGAAGAGTCCACTGCAAGAATTATGGACGTCATTTGGAATACATTTTGCAGGAGAAGCTATTGAAAGTTTGAAATGCTTAGCGCTCAAAGGTTAACTGTGATTTTCCGATCATTACTGGACAATGACTATCAGTGTTATAATGCCATATGACTCTCTATGTACATTCTATATGTCTTAAGCTATGCATTGACAGTCTTGGTTCATTTTCGACAAGAAAGTGACATCCATCATTCTTGCAGTGACTCGTTCATTTATATTTTTCATTATAACCATGAGTATAACCAATGAAAGTATCATGAAATGCATTCTTACATATAAATACACTGTCAAAGAATATTCACGCAAATTGAAGTAAACCGTGGCGCATGTAACATTTTTCATGTCTAGAAATATGAAACTGAGAAAAAAATAGTTTTCTAGTTACAGTAAAGGTGACGTTCAAAGGGCTACGCACGGGAGATTTAAAAATGTTACTGGGCCTTTAAAAATAACAGCGCGCGAAAAATTTTAGGCCAAAATAATCTAAATGGGCCGTATTCATAGACTTTTTAGCGCGGGCTTCCGGTGGAAGATAGCGTTTTTCGTATTCACAAACCAGTGTTAGCGATAGGATATGATTTGAATTCTGTACAAGTAACCAGTGGATAGCCGGGGCTAGCTTAGTACGCTCGTAGCGCGTGCTGCGAAATGTCTATGAATACGGCCCTAAGTGTTCATTGTGTGTTTAGGTACACATATCATAAATTTCGAAATTTTTGCAATTCTTTCCTCATTTTTATTACTTAGTTTCTAAGGACGCTATATTAACTACTAGATTATTTAGTCGATGGGATTAGCGATAGCGAGATGAGATCTAGGATTCGCCATAGATTACCTGAAATTTGCCTTACGGTTGGGGAAAACGCCGGAAAAAACGCAGACAGGTAATCAGCCCAAGCGGGAATCGAACCTACGCCCGAACGCAACTGCGGATCGAGTTACGCCGGTGGCTGCCTCAAAATTCAGCCCTAGCGTGACTTGAAGGTTTCCCGAACACTCCCTGTTGAGATAACACTTCCCATCTTGGTGAGTTGGCCGGAGTGTGTTACTAATCTCACGCATATGCCTTTTGCTGGAATTCACAAAACAAAAAATATCCTGCTATTGTTTTAAATTTACCTTGTCCATCTTACTAAGGAAAGCGTTGCTATACCGGTATTTGTTTTCATCACTGAAAATTGCCCTTAAAACGTTAGACTCTTAACGGTTAGAGCATTGTGATTTATCACGAAGTCAAGTGAACGTGACTCATGTTGCACACGTGGCACTACCACTCCCGTCCGCTGCACAGCGTGTGACGTGTACAGTCTTCACACTTCATGGGATGTTGTTAGTAAGATAAAGCATTATGTTGGGGTTACTTCGGAGATAGGGCGCACCATTAGCCGAACGTTTATTTTAGAGCTTCAGCTTTTGACGCTGGTAACTCCGGTTCGAATCCCGGTGAGTATGTGGAATTTGTAGTAGACGAAACGGTGCTTGATGGTAGCTTTTGCGAGGCATTTGTAGTAGACGAAACGGTGCTTGATGGTAGCTTTTGCGAGGCACTCCCGTTTTGCTCAGCATTATTCCAGCATTGCTCCAACCATGCGGCTCTCCACTCGTAGATGGAGATGTTTGGGTAAATGGCGCAATGTCAGGTATCCGCCATTCGATAAAAAATTCTTCTTTAAAAGATTTTACATATTTATGATTGTCTAAGTTAAAGCGGCGTGGTAGTTCATCGTATGTCTGTATTGCAGCATCTAGTTCCAATAAAGTCCATTTCAGTTTTCCATTTTTCTGCAAGAGGTTCAGTTTAGCGAAAGTAGACCGTACTATCCTTCGAACTTGAAAACTGTGCAAAGCCGGATGGGCCCCATAAACTTCTTGAAGTACCTCCACACAGAAAAGATGCAGTAACACGTCGATGAGTAATCTGTGTTCAGTCGTGTGCTCGACGCGCGTAAAAGCAGCATGAGGAGTCGGACGTTATTTTCTCCATCAACGTTCGATTTGTAGTTTGTGTACAGCGATCATTTGTGGAGACAGAAAAAAGTGAGGAATAAAGATTACTTTTCAGTCTTGGTTGGAAAAGGTAAAGGACTGGCGAGTTGGTGCATGATATTTCATATTACGTTTAACATATCCAGAATGAGGTTTAAAATAAAGTTGCCAATTTTGTTTTTTCTTCGCTTCTGCAAGGTGATCAAACAATTTTGTTGTGAATAGTTCAGTTCTTCCTACATTAATTTATCTCTTTCAGGTCCCCTTACATAACATTCTTTAAAAGTTTTCAGTTGATGCAAACTCTTAAACGGTGTTAAGGAAATCCTACAATTACCAACAGATCATAGGCTATATCTTTTGAGAGAAAATATAAGCACTTGGTTTGTTTGTATTTCATGGGAAGCAACAGAGTCATAACTTAACTTTGTTTTTCTCTTGTACGGAGGAGGGACCCGAACGCTTGCACTGCAGCCTGAGGCTTATTGTGCTTACCACTCCTATTCTGTGGATGATTGGGTAGCCGAAGTGCTACGCTCTTGTACAAGTACAGCACGCCGCACCAACCCCAATTAGATAACTTGTCCCATCCAGGGCTTGAACCCGGGCCAGCTCGTTTCACGGACAGATGCGCTAACCGTTACTCTACAGCGGTGGACACAACTTAACTTACGCTTTAGTTGTAACTTAGCCGAAAGCTAGTAGTGCTGTAGTTTGCCTTGACAATTAATGAGACATTTGTTTACTACAATAAAGTTAAGTTTCAAAGGTAGAATGGATTTATAAGATGAAAATGTTTGTATTCTGTGTCATATTAGGCCTCTTGTTTCTTCATTCTCACGTTGTGCCTTATAATCATAACCTCAACCTTATCTCCAGTTTTACTGGTTTATTCAGAAGTTACGTAGCTGCAAAGTGGATTTTAAATTTCTCATTACTGTAATTATTATCATTATTATTTTAATTCAATTAAGGAGAAGGATTTGAGTTTTAAAATTGGTGTAAATTGTTAAGTATTTATATAATATAATAATAGAGTTTGAAAAATATCTACAATAGACTGTGATTAGGTTTCATCTTAGAATAAAAATTACCTATAACCTTATTTAATACTAGCCGTACCCGTGCGCTCCGCTGCACCTGTTAGAAATAAATATAAAGTAATTACATAATTAAAATAGGACGTTTGATCCAGGGAACAACTTTTACAACAGCGCAAGATAATATGCCTCGCTCATTACCCTTTTTTTTTTTTTTTTTTGCATTGCATTTATTGCATATATATTTTATGTATTTTAACACGATTCAATTGAGCATAGTTAAAATTTGAATTATAAAATAATGGATTGCTAAGCTAACGTACTATTACTGCATACTAAATCAATACACTCTCGTTGTTCGTTAATTCTCTGAGATTAAAATGAGTGTACATAAATATTATTTTAAGAAATACAGAAAACGAATGTACAAAACAGCCTATCAAATTTTCTGTGCATAAGAAGCTATTTTAATCTTACCTGTCCTGGATTTAGTCAGACGTTACTGTAATAACATTATAGCATTATGTCCATCTAGAGAAACTACACTTTCCAATGGTGAAATAATAATTAATTATACAAATCGGTTAATTTAGCTTCTGATATTACTTCATACATACAAGAAACATTTCTGTAGGCTATGTTTAATAGCTTTCGATTGTTGATGTCCAAGGCCCCTGTTTCGATTGCTGTTGTCCAAGGCCCCTTATAGACGAAGTCATTTGTTCTTAATTCATTGCACCGTCTTAGATGGCGTTATTTTAATTTTAAAACTCATTTATCTCCTTAAATATCAGTCCTATCAAAATTTTGTAAAGAATAAAACTTATCAGAAATCATTTTTGAAAAAAACTTTTGTCATGTAACATTTTTCACAAAAATCAATAATAAGCGAGATATTTCGATTTATTTAATTCAGGCCTCCTTATAACCCCCCTTTTAAATGAAGTATTTTGAATGCCATATAGCCTAAAATCTAAGTTACAACGAACTTAATTTATATTCCAATTTTCATATAAATCGGTTCAGCCATTATCGCGTGAAAAGGTAACAAACATACAGACAGACATACAAACAAAAATTTCAAAAATGCGATTTTCGGTTTCAGGGTGGTTAATTATATATGTTAGGACCAATTATTTTTGGAAAATCGAAAATTACCAGAAAAATTTCGGCTACAGATTTATTATTAGTATAGATAGGCCCTAGCTAAAGTTAAGATTGTAAGCCTAATTCAGCTTTTATGTACTTAATGCTATCACTATTATCACATTCGAACGATAGAGGAGGACTACAAAAAGTCATACGTAACTTGAAGCCGTTCATGTACTAGCAGTGTTTAATACTTTATAGTAGCAAATTTATATATACAATTTCAATAATTATAGGCAATTTGGCACTTTTTCATCTCTCTGCGGTAATGCTGCAGAGGAACTAGACCAAAGGAGGCAACAGTTGCGTACCACGAATAGGCCTATAGAGTACTAAGCACGTGACTATTGACCTGTTGCATGTAGTAATGAAAGGACGTGTCACCTCCATAGTGGCGCGTGTTGATGAGACATGCAGTTTGAGTACTGAAGAGGTCCAGTGCAAATTTCTGGACAGTGGGTGCTTGGGGCCTAGGCTGCACCAGCAAGAAAGCATTCTTAGTGCCAGTGGAGATAGATATCACTGTCAAAGAAGTTTTTTTTCATTTATATGGTGATCCGTTCGTTCGTGACGTCTGATGTGGAAAATGTGGCGTCGATACATCCATTCGTGACTAGGACTTGGAAGTTGATGACTTAAAAATCACAGAAAATATGCCTTACATTTCTGGAAATATGACACTGAAATTAAAAAAAAAAGATCAATATTTTATTATTAAAAGTACTAATAATAATAATAATAATAATAATAATAATAATAATAATAATAATAATAAAACTCCAACTGACGTCATGGGCGCATACTTGAAATGACCAAGGTCCCCTGACGAAAAATCTTCATAAAAAGCACTGAAGTCAAAATTTTCACCTTGTAGAACTTTTTCCGACTTTACACATTGACTGGTACCAATTGTTGTTTCCCAGTACCTTTTTCATTCACTCATACTTAGATGCCAAAATGTCTTGTTCATCAAGGAGTTTCAGAAACTTTTTTTAACACGAGTTTAAGTTGCATAAATTTTTCCCGCAATAGTTCATGAACCACGCATCTTACATTAAGCTCTTTTGCCATGCCAACTTCCACCATTTATCTGGCTGCAACTGCATTTACTACACAACTGACAAATTAGTATTCTTCCATCTGCGGAAAATACTTTATCTCAACTAGTTACTGACTATGGCATAAAACTTTGTCTGTTTCACTTCACTTTCAGAATTTTTACGTCTTCGCAATGAAATGCTGACTGCGGGCACTGCGGCTGCAGTATTTGTTCTATTTCGTTGAATGGGAGGAAGCACGTAACACACGTGATCAGGAGTCAAGAAAAATTACGAGATTAAATGCGATAAAGGAAACGAGCTAGACAGTACGCCCCACGACCCTATGTGTCTGAAAAATTAATTATATGCAGAATTATTTCTCCTTTTAGTTGCGGATTTTGCCGAAGTCCGGAGGCTCCTAGCCGCTGCCCTTAGTGAAGAACAAAACACATTTTCTTACGCGTGAGTGAACTATTTCGTTTTATATGTCGATTTTCATACGAGGAAAGTAGAAGGATAATGTTAGAACTGATTACAATATTAGTACAGCTGCTTCATGTAAACTTGTACAAATACAAGACGTGCAGTGCTTACTTGGGTCATAATGTTGTGTGTGGAATCTAAAGCAAATGTTCATCTTCTTATGAAGTTGCATTCGCGTACATGTGTTTAGAAGACGGAAACTATAAACAGCAACATGATTCGCAGAGGAACCGAATTGCTGTGAAGCATGACAACTTAGAAGATGAAAACGTTGCTTAAAATCCAGAGAAGAGAACCATGCTGAAGTGATGAGTATGGATAGACACGTACTTCACAGTCCGGTTGTATTCTCAGAATCGAATTCATATAAACATAAGGATTCGTAAGATTTAATTTTGATGTTTTAATTTTTTGTATTTAGTCTACATAAGAGAATAATGCGTTCATATATGAAGCAAGAAAAAGTACACAGATCCTGTGCAGACCGGTCCCACACCAATTCAGTGCAGCCAACATGTGATTTTTTGGTAGGTTATTTTACGACGCTTTATCAACATCTTTGGTTATTTAGCGTCTGAATGAGATGAAGGTGATAATGCCGGTGAAATGAGTCCGGGGTCCAGCACCGAAAGTTACCCAGCATTTTCTCATATTGGGTTGAGGGAAAACCCCGGAAAAAACCTCAACCAGGTAACTTGCTCCGACCGGGAATCGAACCCGGGCTACCTGGTTTCGCGACCAGACGCGCTGACCGTTACTCCAAGGTGTGGACACCAGTGGCGTAGCGTCAATGTAAGCTAAAAAGCTCATAATAAACCTGCAGTTTATGGAGAAAATTATTTATTAATTTTAATAGAATTTATATTTACGCGTTAAATATTGTGATGCGGCAGCTCAGGATGATTCGTGATGCAGCAGTAAACAAGAAGCCTGCACACACCAGCTTCCAAGCAGACTGGTTTTTTCTGTGTAATCCACCCCGCAGATTTTCCATCCTTTCTAACTAAACTACCCTAGTCGCAAGGCTCGCAAGAAGCTAGCTTTAACATTTAAAATAAGTAGTTTCCGAGTTATCCCTTTTCGTCAGTTGTGTTCAGTTGAAGTGTTAGTGTGCATTGTGGCTGATGTAATAAATAATGAGCGAAATAACAGTTCCTTACACTAATTTACTTGAATTTTTTTTAGGACAATTGTATTATCAAGACTGACTTACGAACAAAAGTGTGATTTAAAAACAAATGACCGACTCCCTTGCTGTCAATGAAAGACACAACCAAAAGACAGACGCATACTTACGTAATGATACTAATATTGTGATTTCTCGGCAGGGAGTGAGCTAATGTTATACTATACGTGTCTATTAGAGATATGTGTAAACCGTGAAATCATATTTTACTACGTACCATTTGAGGTCATGCCTTATTGGTGTTACTTACGAGGTTCCAACCAATCTTCTACTGCTGACTTGACATTGACTACTATTTATTTTAAGACTGTATTTTTGTAATACGTTTTCTCATATTGCATGAAAGACAACTTGAGTTAGAATAACTCTTCTCGGGTTCTCAGCCAGGTGAGTTGGAGATTAGCTTCCAAGCTTTCGACGGCTAGCTCTGCCATCTTCTCCAGGGATGAAGTGATGTGGGACCACGTCTAGCCGGTATATATGCAAAAGTAGGGAAGAAGATGGAAGAGCTAGCCGTCGAAAGCTTGGAAGCTAATCTCCAACTCACCTGGCTGAGAACCCGAGAAGAGTTATTCTATATCAAACGCCGGGAAAGCCTCAGTCATACAACTTGAGTTAGCTTTCCCTGCTCAAAATTTCATGTTACGCCACTGGTGGACACATGAGTTTTTCCCTAAATTTGAGATATTTCGAAGTATGTAGGGGAAATTTTAAGGATATATTTTTTTTCGGGGTATTGTTAGGGGAAACAAAAAAAAATGGGGATTATAAACTATTTACTGAAGCTGTTTTTCCTTTGAGGATTAAGACATTCTTTTACAGTTTACGTACTATTACAATACTGTCTCCAGTTATTTTCATGTCTTAGAGGAGAGGGTACTGAAATTTGAGAAAAATTTATGATTTAAAACAAATAATAAAATCTCTTGAAAGAGTCATGTGTATGTCTACTTTGTTGCCAATGATTTTATGCCCCTAAGTGACCCAAAGATGGCATGAGACTCCATTTTAAATGGCATGACGCTCACTGGAACTTTAACCACAAAAACTTAATTTACATAAATACGTAAACATGTTTCTGTAGGTCCTATTTTTTTATATTTGTATTATATTTTTCTGGCAATAAACTTACGAACTTACATATTATGTTAAAAGCAACATATTTTGTGAATATTAATGCTAAATACATGACTTTTTTACACATTACCATTACATTCTAGACAAGTTCTCTAGTTGAAATATTATCAGAAACTGTTACGAAGATAAAAATAATTACTTAATTGCAAATTAGAAGATTAAGAATGTAAATTTCAATATTCATATTTAAAATGCCAAATAACATAGTTCTCTTCAGTGAATTTGTAGTGTATTCTTCTGTGAACACAATGCTATAGAAGTGGAGTTATGTAACTGTTTATAACATAGTGCATTTTAGAACAAAATTCCAATTTGGGCTCCTCCTCCTTTTTTTTACTTTAGGTCCACTTTTCCATAGATTTTTTTTTCATTCGAAAATTTTAACTCAGTTTTTATATACTTAATCTATGAAAGTCACTGTTAAAATCTATAATGTAGAATGTCAAATGAATTAAATATTTAATTCAGTTTAATGTTGTGATTCTCTGTATCAGTATTACAGTGTTGCATCTTGTAGAATACGAAAATAAGTATCCAACGGTAGAATTGGTAGCATTGGACAGAAAAGAAAGTTGAATACATGTGTAAGAATCGAAATACCTATTTCCTTTTTTCAAATTAAGAGCTACAGCAGGACTGGGCACTATTAACTCAGTTGAGGCTCTGCAGATTTCCCCGTAACTCCCAATTCCATCTTCCCCGATTTAGAGAAGTACACAGGAAGTAAGTATTGCTCAGTGACGGATTGTGTAAGCTTTTTACGAACTTTCGGCTATCACTGGTCGCCTGGAATCTATCACTGATTCACAGGCTACTGTATGTTTGTGTAAGCGATCAGGACATGGGCGGAAGTTTCTGAGTTCCGTTATCCCCAGGGCTTAGCTACAGAATGATATAAATCCAACAAAATTCGTTTGTAGGTGATTATGAGTGTTGTTGATGTGTGAATGGTAATTTGGAAGTATGAGATATTTAGCTAAAAGTTCTGTACGTGTGGAAAGAATGTATGTTGCTTCTCTTAAACAATCACACCTTTTATGGTGTTTTCGAAGCCATTCGTTTGGCAGATTGTGGAAAATGTCCTCTCATAGGGATGGCCACTGCATTATGGTAATCGATCCGCAGTATTTACATTTGGCTTCATTCTTGTTGTATGGATTTTACAATATATCTTAAGTTCTTGCACTTCAGTCCTAAGGACGCATCCTGAGGACCTTTACATGAACACTGAGTGATCCTACATACAGAAACCCTTTTTATATACTCACTTAACTTCAGGTTATTTATGAGTTCCAACAATATCGTATACCAGAAAAATGTATCTCTAATAAGGGAAGTCATTAAGTCCATACTCAGAACGGGAATCGAACCCAGGATCACATTTGTAGTTAGGAATACTGGGCTGCTAGATAATGAAGCCATATGTTACAAAATCTGCATAATTATTATACCGTCATTTTAATAGCATTGATAGTTACGTCCCCTGTTGTGTATGCAACTAGCAGAACCGTGGTGTATCTAAAGTTGCCTTGTATTGGGAAAACTGTAATGTGTGTTCTAATACGCTGCAATTTCGTATTCTACGGTAGTCTGCACCACTAGTTGTATTGTACAATGAAAGGTGATTTGTTTTTGTTGTTATTGAGAATTCCTGCCGCTTACTTTTTCTTTTTCTCCATATACGTACATTCATTTTCAAATGATTTTTAATAATAATAATAATAATAATAATGATTTATTTAACCTGGCAGAGTTAAGGCCATACTGCCTTCTCTAACACTCAACCAGGAGTAAAACTGCATTACAAAAAACACTACAAATTTACAAAGTACACTACAATTTTACACACAAAACTGAGTAAGACAAAACTGAATAAGTGTTTAATGAGTATTTTAGGCAACTGCAACGTTACCGGTTGGCAACAGTGCTTCAACTTCTAACAAAATCTGTTGACGGGAGGCGAGTGGTCACACGGACAGGTCCATACACGATTCCCTACGCAGACCGATCCCACTCTGCCCTCCATCTCTTAATTCCCTCGGGATAGGCGCTCCGCCATACCGTCAGTTGGGAACTGTCTGTAGTATTTTAATGCGGAAAAGTAAATAATGGACGATGGTCAGTTTTGCTGTAATTTGGGGACAGAATGCAGGATGCCACAGTTTTAGTGTATTTTCACGCACCAAATAAATCACTGTAATGAGCTTTGTGGAGATGGGAAATGCCTGTTGTTATTCGGTTAAGAAGCTTTTGTCATCCATTCTGCTCTCAAAAAATCTGAAAATTAGAATTTCAAAGCAGTTATATTACCAGTTGTTCTGTATGGTGAAATTTGGACTCTCACTTTCAGAGAGGAACAGAGATTAAGGGTGTTTGAGAATAAGGTGCTTAGGAAAATATTTGGGGCTGAGAGGGATGAAGTTACAGGAGAAGGAACGATTACCGAAAAGCAGTGGTGGCTTTGCTGTCTGTTTTGACGTGTGTATGTTGGCACGCCGAGAGGGCGAGCCGATGGAAGTACCGTCTCTTCCAAGAAGATGAACAGATGAGGACATCGCTGTGGAAATAAAGGACGTAGCAAGAGAAAAATTCGAAGCTAATTAAACGCGCAACATATGTTTACGAATGAAATAATAATACCGTGCGATACAAGACACGTATTCACATGCAATGGAACAAACTAAAGTCGTAATGTAACTATCACAACGCAAGACTGATTCTACCGATGTCATTTCTCTTTAGAGATGGGTAAAAAATAACACAACAGTTATTTTGGAACTGTTCCGGTCTCGGAACTGTTGCAAAAATGAACAGTAGGTCGGAACCTCCTGTTCCGAAATAACAGTGTTCCGACTCCGAGCTGCTCACTTGCCAACTGTTGCGGGCTCGCAGTACCGCGTGGCACAAGGTATGTTCCGACTCCCTCGGAACTGTTGCAAAAATGAACAGTAGGTCGGAACCTCCTGTTCCGAAATAGCAGTGTTCCGACTCCGAGCTGCTCACTTGCCCAGCTGTTGCGGGCTCGCAGTACCGCGTTGCACAAGGTATGTTCCGACTCCGAGATAACAGTCGGAACGTCGGAGCTTGTTCCGATGAACCAACGACAGCTGCAGTTACACTGTACTTGAAACTCTCACGTGGTTGGAGGGGGGCGCATGGACATTGAAATCCTTGCGGTGGCGCGAACTTTAATATCAACATTTGTAAGACTGGCCAATCATCTGTAATGTTATAGTAAGTATTCAATAATCTGTAATATTGATTCCCGCTTTATGGTTTATTTCACCATTAGTTGACTAATTCTGTTTTATAAACATTCTACAAAGTCATAAAGTACGCATACTATTATTAATTCATTGATCAGCTGATTCTATACAAAGGTTAAAGTCGTAAATGGTAATGAGTGGTTTAGTTACAATGTCTGTATGTCGTTTGTTGAGGTTAAGTCTGACAAGCACAAGTTTTTGTGCTATCTTCTCTGTTATCAAAGAACGACAAAAATGTTGTAGCATTATTTGTTGGAAACTACCCATATAAGTACTGATTTGGAGAGCGAGGTTTAATGCGAAGTTTAAATTACACTTTGGTAAAGATGCGATTCCAACATTTTACTAACCCACTGCGGGGTTTCCAGGTTTCAGTACTGCCAATATATATCTTTTTTATTTATGAAATTGTAATATGTATTATTATTATTATTATTATTATTATCATTATTATCATTATTATTATTATTATTATTATTATTATTATAACTGTGCATTAAGAAAAGTAAAAATAAAAATTAATGATTTGTTTTTTTTATTATGTAATAGAGAGAACAGAAATTACATACCATATGTTTTAAATGTTATGTTATTTTTTTTTAGTTGGCTACCATGTCTTTATAACTTTATGTACGAAAACAAAGTGTTGTATTCTGTCCTTGTAGTCAACAGCTGTGTAATTACTAACATTAAGCTTTTGAGTTCTGTCCGCATGCACAGCAATTTTCCAAAATCGATTCGAATGTGCATTGCAGTGCCATCTATAGATAAGAGTGTGTACTATGTCATGCCTATGAGTGCTCCAGTGTGAGCTGCATGGTGTTATTTGTCTATGGTGAAGAGGGAGGGTACTGTACCGTTCGTTTGAACGACTCAACGACTCCGACTCATCACCACTGGTGACTGTTATTTCGGAACTGTTATTTGGAACATAGTATTTTTTCGGAACCGGAACCGTCGGAACTGTTCCGGGAAAAGAACAACTTCGCCCATCACTATTTCTCTTCCGACTGTACTCTTGAATATCGTTCAAGCTATCTCGTGACCTTTCCTGTCGCCCTCTCTTCCTTATCGCATTGTTTCATTCGCATTCCTTCCGTCGGTATTCCCTGCTTGCGAGACCTATACCAGCGCTCTACCGATAATACTCGCCACAGTTTGTTGAGTGTTGTCTGTTCCGAACATTTGCATGGCAGACTGCCTTCGTTAGCTTTCAGTACTGTGATGCGATGCTCCTTCCTCTGCGGAGCAATGTTGCACGGAAAACGGAAATATCCAAGAAAACCTCCTTCTATCTACAGTATATACAGAGTTTCCCTCTGATATCTGCTGTTTGTTTCTGCTCACGGCAGGAGAGGTTTTCTGCGATATGATATGCGGTGGCTTTCGAAAAGTGATCTAACGACAATTTCGTAGTGATTTGATAGCGTATGAGATAAGGGACATGGTTGATAACGAACATTTTTAGAACGCAGTCCCGCGCAGTGTTGCCAACAGTTCATATAATCCCGCTAGATGGCTTTCGAAAACCCGCGATTTTATAACAAATATCTCTAAATTTTAATGTGTACTTATTATTATTATTATTATTATTATTATTATTATTATTCAATAATAATAATAATAATAATAATAGTCAAGATAGAGCATCCACCCGCCAAAGTAACGAATATTGCACACTTTTATCATTGCCAATGTGGCACTATACAGCAATTTTGAACACTTTTATCACAGCCACAACATATTTCAATTTTTATTGAACTGTATATGTTACCGTTAAAACCCGAAGTCCGACAAAACTAGTTTCAACTAGTAAAAAATTAGTTTTAAAATGTAGATAGATAGCGAATTTTCAGGTCAGGTTTGGTTTGTTTTGTTTAGTTTTTTTTTTACCAAACAAAAACCTAAACAAATTAAACTCGCTTTCTATCTATCTATTATTTGCTTAAACTAGTTTTTACTAGTTGAAACTGGTTTTGATGGATTTTGGGTTTTAACGGTAACATATATAATATGGAATTATCGCTACATTAACACATCCATTATTTCACAATCCGCTAGTATTCCCTCTAAGCGGGATAATATAATTTTTTCCGCGAGACGGTTATCCAAAAAAGCTAGATTTAGCGGGAAAACCGCTGAATTGGCAACACTGGTCCCGCGTCAGTGGTGTGCGAAGGCACTGTTAGGTTTAATATTACATGGGACATGCAGTACAGTATATTGCGACTTTTCCAACTGGATGAAATTTACAGTGTATGGAACCGGTGCCACCTATAGTCCGTGTCAGAGAAACGCCGCTCTTTTAACCATAGAGTAGAGAAAGAGCAACTGGCCGAGCCAAGCAGTGCGTGCTGAAGATTGTGGATCGTGATTAAATTGGAACAGGCCTATACATTTTCAAAAAGGTTTATTTTTATTTGTCCTACCCTCCTATCTCTGTACAGCCCCCCACCTCCAAAGCAGCCCGTGCAACAATAATCATATACACTTGCTCGCTTCTGAGCCACAAAACCCAAGCAATTAGCGCTGCTTTAAGATATGCATATTTATTATTTTTTAAACTGTAATACAGGTAAAACCGTCACAAAAAAACACTAAGGGGCCTGAAAAGAATTCTGAAACAAATATTGTCCACACCTGTGGAGTAACGGCTAGCGCTTCTGGCCGTGAAACCAAGTGGCCCGGGTTCGATTCCCTGTCGGGGCAAGTTGCCTGATTGAAGTTTTTTTCTGGGGTTTTCCCTCAACCAAATATGAGCAAATGCTGGGTAACTTTCGGTGCTGGACCCCGGACTCATTTCACCGGCATTATCACCTTCATCTCATTCAGACGCTAAATAACCTAAGATGTTGATAAAGCGTCGTGAAATAACCTACTAAAAAGAAAGAAAGAAATATTCATAGTCTGTTAAGATCGATGGCGAAAATGTTTTTAAATTTGCGAATCCTTATCGTCTCTTAAAAGTTTTATTAATAATTTACTTGACTTCCGAAGTTTCCACCAAAAACATGTGTTCTCCGGAAAGACTGCTGAACATAAACGGATAATAAACAACATGAAGAAATACGGGGTGGGCAAAATATTACATGCAGATATTACAGATTTTCCGGGCCAGTTTTATTTTGCCCACCCTGTATATCAAGAGATACAAAAGGAAATTGAAGTACAAAAACCCAGTGATTGAAGACAGACGGGTAGAAGATAGAGGGTAGAGATATAGAGGCGAAAGCAAGAGGGAAATTACCCTCGAACAGGTAATTTTTCCCCTTTAAACCTTTCCTTCCCTTACTTTCTCCCCATCCAGCATACCCCTACTTGTCCCATGCCCCATAGTGTCTGGGGGTGGAGTTAACTTTTGGTAACCGTGTTCTGAAAATTTTCTACCTTTTTTCTTTTAGGGTGAATAAAATTTTAAAATTTCGTTATAGAAATTTACTTAATTTCGGTGTTATTTTACACTGTCGTCGTGCAAAATACATTGCTGTATATTCCTTCAAAGGCTGGGGTCTGTAACTTCAAGTGAATCTTAAGTTCTTTGTACATATTTACAATATTTACAGTTTTCTAAACATTCAAACCGTTTTCACTTTATATTAAATATTTTTAAATTTTAAAAGTAGTCGCTCGAAATCCGTCTTGAATGTTAGATTCAAAATTCTGTATTGAAATGGGATTTGAATATTAAAGTCAAGACTTTGTACATAAATGTCTGTGTTTGGATACTTTAAAATTTCGTAAAGCAAAAAGGTATGTTGGAAATCACTAATTTTAAGTAAATTCGTGCTAAAAACAACAATTTCTCGCTATTTCGCGAGTTTAAACGTACGATATTTTGACCTGGAAGTGCTTGAAACATAGAACGTTTGCTTCTATCAGCTGAAAACCTTATTTCGCGAATCCGTGGCGTGCGAAAACAAGGTACCACTAGAATACGCTATCCGTCTATACTCCTGATAATTGTAAATTAACAATTAAGTATGTGAATTCATATAATTATGTATCCCAAACCTCGAATGATGAACTATTCGTTGTGATCATGAAAGGTTTCTTAATATGTCCCCCCCCCCCCACGGACGCACACCGTTGAGGCACGGAGGCTGAGCTTCTTCCAGCTCATGCAATGTTTGGGAAGGCTCTTCTCTCTTTCTCACGCGTTGTTGAAGTTGGTCCCGTTTGTTCAATAGGATTCTGTCGGGATTCTCAGCTTGGCCGCTCCATTGCCTGGATGATGTCTGACTTCTTTCAAGAATGGGGTCACATCATGTGGTTAGGATCTCACCCTGTACCGGCTTGCGAGCATTGACAACGTGACCCCCTTCAAACTATGATAGAGCAACGCTGGAGTGAGTTGCACGGGATTGGAACGTTCCCGCGTCTTCTTCAAACCAGTAACATTGTACGAGGAGGAACTGCAAACCATTCTTCCTCAGTGGCCTGTTTTCAAGTCTGTAGAGTATTATAACGGCTTATTTTGAAAATAATTATGTAAACTGGTTGAAAATGGTTCAGGAACGAAGATAATTTTAACCTTGTAATATTTGTTTCATACTTTCACTCTTAGTTTGCCAAAATAAATTTTATGTTTGGCATTATTTTCTTCGTAGTTAGTAATCATCCATTCTGCCTTCAAAATGCTGCACGAGGAGATCCTGAATGCAAATGCCCGGAGCACTAGTTCGGATTACGAATGATGTCATCAGTACGCTTCGGACTGATCGAAATCCTTTCTCCTCGCGGATTTGTATCGGCGGGTTTTGGGGATAGGTGAACGCACTCTTATGGGAAACCATATTAAGAATACCATACAATTAAGGAAACTAGATTACTGCTATAATAAAAGTATTCTCTCGCTAATATTATCCGTAGAGAAGTGTTGAGGTCCGAACTCTTCAACAAATAACTAGAAATGTCGAGACTTATTGCTTTCGGCATATCTTACCGATGTTTTGGTATGAAGCTAAATTCTATGAAATGAAGTAAAGAAGTGCGGAAGAATGAGAAGAATAGTAAAGAAATGCTGTACATAGTGCAGACGTGTGGATGAATGTGAAAAACTAAAAGAGGAAGTGAAAAAATGTGCCAGCAAGTGTAGAAGTACGGAGTGAGGAAAGAACTGCCAACGAATGGTAAATAAATGCTACGAAATCGTGAGTTACGACATGAGCGTGAAGTCAGCGTACCTAAGAGGTACAACTCCACCCACGCTTGTGACGTCATTAAACCACTCTGTGTAGTAAACTTGTATTCTCTCATTATGTATCCCATTTGCCACTTTACTGATAATAGATTACGTAATTATCAGTCAGAACCGCAATCAGAGGCAACTAGGAGAGTATGCCTTCGTGTATCAATGAAGTCGACTCTTCGGAGATCAGAGCCAAAATGCGATCCGTGCGTTGCGTCGACCTTGTGCCTGACGTGGAACCGGTAGCAAGTACAGCGCATTCGATACACAAGAATCGATCATATTGGAAATTTGACAGAACTAAATGCACCATCCTGCCATTACAATAAAACGTCACACGCACACTTGTCCCGTTACAATCTTGATCTGATGTTATAAAGATACTGAATACTGGGTCTTGAGAGTAGCTAGCTTTCTGTATATAACTTATCAGTCGTAATTTTTATGTGCATTTGAGCAGTTATATTCAGAAAATGTTTCTTTGCGCCATTTGAGAAGCACAACATGAATAGTTGATTGCCTTCCTGTATGCGACGTGCGTCAGTGAAGGAGAAGCAGGTAGAACTCCCTCCGCTGAGAGGAGGTTGCTCCTACAAAAGGATCCCTAGAAAGCACAAGCAGCTTACCTCGCAGTTCACTGTATTAACCACCTACTCCAAGAACTTGGATTGGTCACATTCTGCATCACGGTATGCCCTTCGAACTTCGTACGTATGAGCATGAATTCATTATTATATTGAAGCTCTAACATATCGACCATCCACACGAGCCGGTATTGTCCATACCCTCATTAGAAGGTTTGAAGTGATAATGGCTCGTTTTCTGAAGAGTTTGTCGACCTCTGTTAGTGCATGCACGTTAGTTCAAGTACACTTCCTACTTGGCGCATAAATTTGTTGTCGTGACAGGTTTTCCTGAGATTCCATGAAAATGTATCTGTGTACACAATTTCTTCTCTCTGGCTGAAACTGCAGCATGCCCCATTACAAACCTAGTAGACCCGCCTTCCGTTCTGGTCGTGGAAATGAGAACTTATCTTTTCTAGAGGAACTGAGTGTTTTTTCATGTAGTTAATATATGAGTAAATAAACGAAGAAATGTGGCTTATACCGGCTCACTTTCTGTT
Source organism: Periplaneta americana (assembly GCF_040183065.1). Classification (NCBI taxonomy): domain Eukaryota; kingdom Metazoa; phylum Arthropoda; class Insecta; order Blattodea; family Blattidae; genus Periplaneta; species Periplaneta americana. Next base: position 159,109,896 of record NC_091130.1, on the reverse strand, counting down.
CCTCTCGAAGAATACTGTAGAGAATATTATGGATCTAACTAAATATTGTATATCTGTGAATTTTTCTGGGTATAATGCATAGGGATTTAACATTGTCATAAAAAACCTATGTATTGCATTTGGGGGATCACGATTAAACTGCCTACGAAACGCACGTTGAACTGTTATAACCGATTTAAAACTCTCCTTCCTCGAATCATTTAAGCCTACAAACAACTTTCTACGCCTCATCTGAGTAATAATATAACGTCTATAAACTGCTATATTCTTTTAAGTACACGGTGTATAAACAAATTTACATTTTAATATTAACAATTATTATTGGGATAGGAAATAGTAAACTTATGAAACATCAGTTTGTTTAGTTTTCTTCTGAAAATGGAAGATTTTCCTAAAATCGGAGTCGATTTTTTCCAAGTAGTCCACCAAGATCCTTTGAGATTTTTCTCCTTTTCAGCCGATATACTTTTCACCATAGTATCTTTATTAGCCTTTCGCAGGACATTTGATTTGGCGATTTTTGAGGTCAGGCAGTTTATTCTGTATGGCCCTCTACATTGAAATCATTTGTATTTCATACTTAAGAATCCCTCTGTTGAATTCCATTCCAATCATGTTGTGCAAGTATGGCCTAGGCATGATGCGACTGAATTTATATGAAGATGAATAGCGTTCATTGCAAGTGCCGCAGTGTGAAGTGATCCACGTTCTGCAGCTTCAGCAGCTTATTGCCCATTCTTTGCATTGCTTGTTTACTGTATGTAACTCATAACCAAGCCGATTGTGCTAGGGAAAGAGCTGGCTCTACACGTCGGAACGGTCGCAATTCAAGAGCTACGATTATTCATTCATTTAGTGTTCTGCCCAAGGGCAGGTCTTTCACTGCAAGCCCAGCTTTCTCCAATCTTCTCTATTTTATATCTTCCTCTTTGTCTCCGCATATGATCCATATATCTTAATGTCGTCTATTATCTGATACCTTCTTCTGCCCAGAACTCTTCTCCCGTTCACCATTCCTTCCAGTGCATCCTTCAGTAGGCAATGGCAGTTTCTTCTCAGCCAGTGACCCAACCAATTCCTTCCTCTTCCTAATCAGCTTCAGCATCATTCTTTCTTCGCCCAACTTTCCAGCACAGCTTAATTTCTTATTCTATCTGTCCACTTCACAACGTACCATTCTTCTCCATATCCACATTTCAAATGCTTCTATTCGTTTCTCTTTACTTCGTAATGTTCGTGTTTCTGCTCCCATACAAGTCCACACACTACACAAAGTACTTGACTAGCCTCTTCCTTAGTTCTTTTTCCAGAGGTCCACGGAAGATGCTTTTCTCTCTATTAAAAGCTTCCATTGTCATTGCTATTCTTTTGACTTCGTGACAGCAGCTCATGTTACTGCTTATAGTACACTCGAAGTATTTGAAGTTGTTCACTTGTTCTAATGCTTCATTTAGAATTCGCAAGTATACCGTCATTACTTTTCTTCCTATGGCCATGGTCTTCGTCTTATTTGCATTTATCTTCATCCCATACTGCTCTCAGCTGTCATATAGCTCCAGTAGCATTTCCCTTAGTATCATCTCCTCTTCTGCTAACAACGCCATATCATTGGCAAATCTTATGTTCGCAAATTGTCACAACTGAACAAAATATTCCGAACCTGGACACGGAAACTTTCAAGAAATTTATCAGTCCGTAATAAAATTGAAAGGTTTCTTGAAAAGGTGACTTCGTTGATTACAAAATATGAGTTACCGATTTCAATTTTTTTCAGTCCCTTTTTGTTAGAAAAAAACGACCATTTTTCTTAGTCTACAAATTATCAATTTCGGAAATATCTGTGAACATAGATGTAAGGTTTGTAATGAGCAAATGTGCCTAAACAAAGGGTGTTAACATAGAAGTTGTATTTCCAAAAAGAACATTACCTCCAATTAAGCCCCTTAAGAATGATTCTAAAACAGTGGCTGAAGAATAAAAGAAAGACTGCATCCATGACACAGGTAAGAAGATAGTTTTATACAGCAACAGTCTGTAAACAGTAGGCACCACATTCACTGTACTTTGCCATTTATTTAAGAAAGCATTATTTTGTTTGGATACCCTAGGTTCGAGGAAGAATTGCATACTTGTGTTTAATGTCAGCTACGTGCTGTGTTCGTGTTACTTTTGAGCCAGTAACGATTTGCGTACAGTATCGTGCTCACAAGGAAGGGCTTCATTTAATTCCTATGGAACGAGATTGAGCTCCCACTTCTCTGCTAACAATCGAACTGGAATTCGTTCGAGAAGTCAGACTGTACACTGGCATGTGCAAGTCACATGACTCGGGCCAAGGCGCAAGTAAAGAACTTCAAAATACCTACAGAATTGAGCGTAGCATGGTCTGCTACACAGAATTAGTTTGTTGAATTGTTTCTTTATTGGAAAAGTACCAGTTAATAGAGTTTCAACTTGTTAGATCCAATCGAATTATTAAAATATAGTAAGTATATACACTGTAATTATGTGAAAATATTACGACGCTGAGTCCACTTTTCGAAAGAGGGCGGGATGCTGCGAATCTATATGACGTACTTATTCAGAATGATTTACGGATTCATACCGATATACGTATACAGGGTGTTTAGAAAAGAAAGTAGTAAAAGTGTCAAATATGGGTCACAAAATAATATATTTGAAGAGAAAGGACTGTGAAATTGGTATTATAAGAAAGAAATATGTTTTAACGTGAGTTCTTTGCTGCTTTCTTTTCGGATTACGTCACACCCGCCTGTTTACTTTTTTGTTTATTCTTAACTCTCATTAGATGATATGTGTAACTCCAGTACTAATTTTAGTCCTTGTTTCTTCAAAGATATTATTTCTAGGAGCCATGTTTAGTTTACCCATGGACTACTTTTCCCTCGTTTTTATGCATGTTGACTCTTCTCAAAACATTAGACCCTATTTTATTAACGCGTTGCGTGGTGCTTATCCCTGAGATAATTCAGAATAGTTTGACTATTTCATTTTACGGAAGGACTAGTAAATATAGCACGGATAGTGAACGACACTGCAGCTTGACTGCACCTTTTTGTTTGGTACTAGAAGTAGATGGTGGTGGTGAAAAATCTTACAGTGCATGAGGGTTAAGTTGGCGTGATTTCTACTGTCCTTGTCTGCGGTCCTTGTCTACCGACCGTCAACAGATGTAACGGGGAAAAGGTTTTCTTTTATAGAATTCTTGGAATTCCCTTCCCTCCCTCTCCCTTAGCCCTTCTAGAACACACTTTTGCAAAGCCAATTAGTGGATCTCTCAGTGGCGACTTGTTGTTGTTCGAGTTTATTTATTCAGTAATATTTTGTGAATAGTGAAGTAAGTGTGTGTCTTGTTGTACCAATATAATATAATATAATTCACAATTTAAACAAAATGTTTTCGGAATTGCATGGTTTACCTGTTACCTTAAACATTGTAATGAGTGTTGTGCTCTTGTTTTTAATAATCATGGTAGGAAATATGGGAAAACGCGGGAAAGCCTTGAAGTCGGACAGTATGAACATGGTTATTAATACGTATACACAAATTCTTTACTGAAGAATATGAGGCACTGAAAGGCGGAAAGCAAGCAATAGCTGTGTCGAGTGTTGTCGAAAGAACTGCTGCAGCGACAGGTATATCGTCTCGTAGTGTTAGCAGGATTAAAAAATAAATAAAAAAAAAACAAAAAACCAAAGAGAGGCGCTAGAAAGTGGAAGCGTTCTGCGAACTCCAGGAAAGAAACGCCCAAACAGGACCCCTCAAAAAACTGCAATTGACTCATTTTCTGCCGCCACTATAAGACGAGTAATTTATTCTTTATATCGGACTGATTTGTTGCCTAGTTTGAAGGATATAAATGACGCGTTAATTAAGGAAAACTTATTCACTGGAAGCATATGGAGTTTGAGAGAGAAACCACGAGGAGATGGACAGTACTGTATTTAAGAACTGGTTCATTAATCAATTATTACCAAACATTCCTCTCAATAGTATCATTGTTATGGACAATGCCTCCTATCATTCAACAGAACTCAATAAGGCACTGATTTCTTCAACGTCGAAATCTGAACTGCAGTCCTGGCTTCGTAGCAATAACGTTGAATTTGATTTACGATCCACGAAGTTGTATGAACTTGTAAAAACTAAAAAAGAGAATTTCAAAACATACGGAATCGACCAAATTGCGACAATCCATTCCCATACTGTAGTGAGACAGCCACCATACCTTTGTGACTTAAACGCGGACGAATTAATATGGGGGCAGGTTAAAAATGACGTTGCGAAGTATAATATTTCGCTCAAAAGTAAAGATGTGAAATTGTTGATTGAGAGCCCTCTTGCAAAAGTGACGGAAGATAATTGGAGAAAGAACTGTGAACACATAGAAAAAGTTGAACAATTTTATTGGGAAAAGGACGGACTAGTAGATGAAATTAGTGATCGGTTCGTAATAAATTTGGACGACACAGACACGGACGAGGAACTTTCTGGCGGAGAGGAGTAAGAATTTGAAGAGGAAGAGAGTGCCGCCACTGCTAACTCGTGGTTGTTGGAAGGAGTGTTGACCATATCGCCGTCACCATAAATGAGGGTAGAGAGAGAGAGTGAGTATTCTTTCTCTTTCTAAAAGGGACTAGACAAGTAAATCCTCATGGACTGTAGGGCTTGTTCCTAGCCTGAAGGCAATTTGCCGGTAAATCTCACTTCGATAGTGAGACGCTCAGAACGTTGAAGGGAAAGCCAAGATTTGTTGCAGCACAGCTGACGAAGCATTGGCATTGACCACGCCACCACGCCTCGCTCTGGCCGGCCGGCCGGCTTGTCGTCAGTGGAGAGGGGGGTGCGTAGCGTACACTTCATTCTGTGAAATCCTGCCGAGGTCGTTACAAGTGAACGGTGGTAAACAGTGATTTGCGAAATTGTAAGGAATTAGCCATTTCGGACATGGGCAATCCCTGTCCTGACCATTTGTGTGCCGAGCCCGATTCGCGGTAGCGGCCAGATGTAGAGTCTTAGAAAAAGGTTTTGTCTCACATATATTTTAGGTACGTTCCAACAAGCGGTTCATGGATCAGTTCACGTACGGTTCCTGTACCATCTTATGCGCATGCGCTAGTTGGGCATCTGCTATGGGATTGAAACTGGACTGGACGCTGTTGGAACGCTTTCGCGGATCGTTATGTACTAAATCCAGAGATGCTATAACTGTGATCATCTTTGCTAAGAATTGGATGCTTAATGATTATCGTTTCGCAGCTAATTCTAATTGCAGAAAATAGAATTTCGATCATTTTCTATAAAAAGGTGACAAAAAATATGGAAGGCAAGAATTCCGCTAATTCAATGTCGTGTACTGGGGGACTCTCATCTAAAAATAGTTCTTTTTTTAATTATTAATGTATGTACGTTATTTATTATACTTTTAATCAAAGCTGCATGTTGAAATTGTAATTAACTGTTTCAATACCCAAATAATTTCCATTCCCTTTCTTTTTGGCGAAAATTTAAATTAAATCTCCAGTTTTATTATTTTCATCTTTAACCTCAATGATGTGAACAGTCGACCATGTCTTTCTTCAGTATCCAGACGTTGGTAAGCTTATGCGCATGCGCGTCTCGCGTACTCTTCCGTACATGCCTCAATCCGCGGACTATTTCTGACCGTTCCGAACCCGTGTCAAAAGCTTGTTGGAACGCCCGACTGCAGTACATGTTTCCGGCTCAGGACTGGTTCGGATTGTGTTGGAACGCTTTTTCTATACTGCGCATGATCACGATGGTTACGGACGGTTCCTGACTGTTGTTGGAACGAACCTTTATGTCCCAGAAAGGAGACAGTGTGAGCACCTGGTTCACAAGAGAAGGACTAGTTGAGGTATTAAAATTAGTTTTGTTTTGTTGTATGTCTGATCATGCGCACTGCCTCCTTTCTGGGACTTATAAAGTACCTGTGCGAGAATCGAAATTGAACGGTAGGATAGGCGTATCTCCCTAAAGTACCTTATGCGCGCGCACACACACACACATACACCAGACCATTTAAGTGATAATACGAAAAATCTAAGAAACTGAGTGTTTCGAAAATGTTTGGAATAAAGGTTAATTAACTTTAAGGAGGAAAGCAAACTGCATTATTTATTTTGTAGGTTGAGATGATTTGAGGGTCAGTCTAATCTCTTTTAAGGAAAAGGTATAGTTTTCATTGTTCATTCTCAACCCTCGTACAAAAATAAACATTTGTATAAACAAAATTTAGCATGTAGTTTCAGAGATATTTGGAAAGTAAAACTTGAAAGCAATTTTCTTCCTATATATTGCATAATCTAAAATTGTATTACAAAACAAAAAAAAAATACATTGAATTAGATTATTTTAACGAGAAAATGATCGATGCAGCAGGAGCGCGTACGAAACGCTTGAGAGAGAGAGAGAGAGAGAGAGAGAAGTAATCTTACGTTCATATCAATATTTTCTTCGAATAATTGGAAAGTGCAGTGAAGTAGGGAAGTAAGGAAAAATCTAGTCGATGCTTGTATGCATACGCCTAATATAAATTTAGATGCTTATGAAATGTGTGATTTTTAAATCAATTTTTACTTTTCATATGTCTGTGAAACTACACAGTAAATTGAAAAATGGTTTATAGAAACTTTATTTTTGAATGAGACATGGGAATAAAAAATACCTTTCGGCTTCCATTAAAAAATTAGGTCGGCCTTCAAAAGACCTTGAAAACGTCGTCCAAATGCAATACAAATAATGCAGTTTGCTTCATCCTTTGAAATCAATGTCTTTGTACTCGTAGTTTGTGGAATGAAATATACGAAGTTTGCCATACTAAAATACGCTAAATGTTGTTCAACTTTGCGAACTAGAAACGCATTTTGTATTCTGCGCTCTAGTAAGCGCGTACTTTTGATTTAATTTTTTTAATTGGCAGTCGCTTTGGATCAGTAATAGCTCGCGCGCGCTTCCCAACCGGTCTGTGGTTCGATTCCAGGCGAAGGCGAAATTTTTCAATATTCCATGGGTCTGACTGTTTATCCTTTGCCTTGAACTTGTTCTGTGACGTCTCTGCGATGGCCTCTACATCGTGCTGACCAGAGGGTCAGGGAGCCCCGCCTTGTGAATAGTGTTGGATAACCGGAAACCCAGAATAACTACAGTCTGTTGTAGATCCTCAGGTTTCATTTTACATAGGATTACTCGAATATATATTATTATTATTATTATTATTATTATTATTATTATTATTATTATTATTATTATTCATTTAGAGTTTTCTGCCCAATGACATGTCTTTCACTGCAAACCTGGCCTTCTTCAGTCTTTCCTATTTTCTGTCCTCCTCTTGAGGCTGGTTCACAATAAACCGGGAACGGAAACGACAACGAGAACGAGAACGGAAATAATGTTTTTATTTTATTGGGTTATTTTACGACGCTGTATCAACATCTTGGTTATTTAGCGTCTGAATGAGATGAAGGTGATAATGCCGGTGAAATTAGTCCGGGGTCCAGCACCTAAAGTTACCCAGCATTTGCTCGCATTGGGTTGAGAGAAAACCCCGGAAAAAACCTCAACCAGGTAACTTGCCCCGACCTGGAATCGAACCCGGGCCACCTGGTTTCGCAGCCAGACGCCCTGACCATTACTCCACAGGTGTGGATGGAAATAATGTTAAAATAAATGTGTTTAAATGTGAACATTCACAATAGGTAATTGAGAATGCCCACATTTCAATGCATTTATTTCAACAATATTTCAGTTCTCGTTCTCGTTGTTTCCGTTCCCGGTTTATTGTGAACCAGCCTTTAGTCTCAGCATACGATCTATATATCTATCATCTGATTTCTAATAATAATAATAATAATATGTTTTAAGATGCTGGCTCATCGTCATTCATGAGCTGCGGATTGGGCTCCATAAAGATTCAAGAGGCTGCTGGTCTCGTGATCTGTGCCCACATTGTTGGGGTCTTCTTTGCATCAGATTGGGTCGTGGAATATCAGTTTTATGGATGTTTTATGTCTCCCACTATTCTTTCTACCTCTATTTTTCTCTGTAACGACCCTTTATGTGGCCTTAATAGTGACCTTAGAAATCTCATCTGTGCAGCTTCAAACTTTAGTAAAATCCGAACTTCTTTCATACGCCAGTAACTGTCTTACCTGCGTTTCCAAAACTTAGGCTTTATTCTTAAGTATATTGAATAAATTGAACAGTCTGTGCTTATTTAATTTATTCAATATACTTAAGATTATACTTGCTTATCGGAAACCTCACACACAATGAAATTAGACTTTATTGTTCCTTCTGCCGCGGAACTTACCGGACAGGCGACAGCGTTGCGTTTGAAGCTCGCTTCAGTGATCTCAGATAGAGGGAAATTTCCCACATTCCGGGGAAAAACATGCTTTGAGGGAAAAGGGGAAAATTTTTGTCAGGAAAGTTTTAACGCTTTTGACAACTTTTCCAGTTTCATTTCGCAATATTTCATTTGTCGTTATTTCTTAGTATTTTCAAATCAGATCTAGAATTATGACTGTGTCAAATAATAATTTACTGGAAGGAGTTGGTTCGAGGAGAGAGCAATCAGGAAGAAGGAATAACCTATTCTAGTCAAAGTACGAGGGTGATCTCAGAAGAAATGCACAAACTTACTTCATTGGCACGCATTTTACTTTTCAATCCACTTACATCAAGATTCGAAATAGTTCCCTTGAAGTGTTATGACTGCTTCCCAACGTTGTGGTAGCTTCGGATGCCGTTTAATTCTCCTTTAATTTTTTTAAATCATAGTTTGTTTAACGACGCTCGCAACTGCAGAGGTTATATCAGCGTCGCCGGTGTGCCGGAATTTTGTCAAGCAGGAGTTCTTTTACATGCCAGTAAATGTACTGACATGAGCCTGCCGCATTTAAACACACTTAAATCCCATCGACCTGGGCCGGGATCGAACTCTCAACCTCGAGCATAGAAGGCCAGCGCTGTATCAACTACGCTACCGAGGCCGACTTCTCCTTGAAGTTTATGTCTTGGATATGTTGGGTCACAGTTGTATTCAGATCATTTAACATTGCAAAACGTTGACCCGAAGTGAACTTTTCTTTTTCGAGAAAAGATTAGTCAGGTGGATTCATGTCCGGACTACAGGCTGGCAGAGGGAGTGTAAGCGGTCATGCGGCATTCACTGGCTCGTAGAGCTTACCAGACTCCAATAGCTGTGGTTGGTTCTGGTGAATTTTGGGCTGTCAGCACACGTCATCCGTCTGTCTTCTTCCAAAACATTGGCAACAGTGACCTCTGTACAGGGCCGGATTTAGGCATAGTGCCGCCCCTAGGCAGTGCTAAAATTTGCCGTCCCCCAACTCTCTCAAACAGTACATGAGCAGCTGTGATACACATCATTTTAGTTTAAATTAGTTTTAAGTGAAATGTTTCAATTCAGAAAACAATAAATTATTGGACTCAAAATACATGCGTCTTAGGCTACTTGTGAAGTATAAAGATTTCCTTCGCACCTTTTTCACACAGATAGTATTATTGACGATATAATATTATATTGGAAGTGTAACTGAGAGTTCTGGTTACTATTCATAGCGGTAATACAGTGTAATAAACACATCCAATTTGATTGCATGGCTCAGTCATTAGAAATTGGGTGTCTAGAGCCGTTTATTTTGTCTATAGCTAATTTAATAAGTGATGTTGCAAACCGTGCAATTATTTCCGGCAGTGAAGTAGATATGATAGGTCGAGGGAAATTTTACACGTAAAAAGGAAATTTCAACCTATCACGAGAGATTATCGGAACACAATCTGACAACACTGGCTCGCCCACCGCCTGTTGTTTCGCAGATGCGATGGCAAAGAGGTGCGGTGTTTTCTTGCGTAATATGTTTCTGAATATTGCCATGTTCATGTCCGAACGTATACGCGCCAATTCACAGATTGAGGCACATTTATAGTTGGTAAAATATCGACGAAATAGTGTTAGGTGCGCCTGTCTATTCTGATAGGAGTTGACGCAAAACTGCATGCATTTGTCTTATCTTATGCTCAGAAATTCCGATATAGTTTCATAAAATCGCAGTGTTTTTATCTTTATTCAAACTGATTTCTGGATACCAAAATGTCCTGTTAATGATTGTCCTCCTGATTGGGTGATGCCCGTGCCATCGATTAACTTCACTCCAAAAGTCTGGGTTGAGTGAACTGGAAGAAATCTGCAGCGCTCTATTCTTAGTCCAAGTCCGCGCAGCACGTTGCACCGAGTGAGTAATGATCACTATTACGTGTGAACCTCCGTCTTACTGCTAAACGTGACTAAGAATTTCGTCTTTATTAAACACAATGTGTACAATTCTCGAATATTTTTTATTTGTTCTGGAGGCTTGATTCGGGACCTCGCAGAGTGACGGTGATTAAGGAGTATTGGTGGAGTGATGGTTATAGTGAGCACAACCCCGAGAAAAACCTCTTAGCGATCGCTTTGTCCACAAATTCCTTTATAATCCAGAAGGGGATCGAACTCTGGTCGCCGCGGTGGAAGACAGGAGCGGGTCCGGGTTCAAATTCTGATTGGGACAAGTTACAGTAGAGCGTCTCGTTAGGCACAGTGAAAACGTAAACAAAGTGCAGGTAACGTGTGGGGGAGGACGGGCCGTGCGATAAAGACGAGGGATGCACAAGGTTTCAACATTTGTGGCGGAGCATTAATTGAAATTATATTTTCCAAAACACACAAAATAAAAGAACACAAATTGAATAACTTTATCATACACAAACAAGCAGTTGTAACGTTGAAATAATTCAATAATAACAAACCAAATTGCTGTTATGATGTTCTCAAGCAGCATTTTTACGTCTTCTGTACTTTACCTGAATAAATTGGACTTTGAGAAGGGATGATTATGTTTAGGGAATAGTGTTGTCACTTCAGACCAATATGCTGTAGTTTTGTTAATTCGGCCACAGAAGACAGTGATATTATGTTAGTCATACAGAGAATGAAATTTATGGTCGTAAAAAAATGCCGCTTGAAAGCAACATCATATACGTAGCAAAATTTGATTTGTTATATTGAATTATTTCAACGTTACAATTGCTTGTTTGTTAAAATGTGTGTGATAAAGTTATGCAATTTATGTTCTTTTGTCTTGTGTGTTTTTGGAAAATTTAATTTCAATTAATGCTCCGCCATAAATGTTGTAACTAAAACCTTGTGCATCCCTCGTGTTTATCGTACGGCTCGTCGCCCCCCCCCCCACACGTTACCTGCATTTCGTTTACGTTTTCACTGTGCCTAAACGAGACGCTCTACTGTACCTGGGTGGCGTTTTTTTCCAGTGTATCCTTCAACCAATTAAAGCATTGCTGGGTAACTTTCGGCGGTGGACTTCGGACTCACTTCGCCATAATTAATTCACATATCATCCATACAATAGTCCGGATTCAGTTCACGGTACGGCGTGCTGTACTCGTGCAAGAGCGCTGCCGTTCGGCTACCCAATCATTCACAGAATAGGAGTGGTAAGCACAATAAGCCTCAGGCTGCAGTGCAAGCCTTCAGATCCCTCCCCGTACAAGAGAGAGAGAGAGAGAGAGAACAATTTCGTACTTTGCGTAGGGAAAGGGAGAAGAATATATTCATTTCACGAAACGAATGTACTGAGTTAACATGCCGGGGTCCGAAATTCGAATCTCATTAATATATTTTGGTGGATTTAGTGGTTCCGACAAACAGATTTCTGAATAGCGCATCACAATAGCCAGCTCTTCATTTCAATTAGCAAATTCTTTGTCATTTTTTCGATAGCGAATAGCCGTCCAATGAAAATAAGTTGTATGATTTTTTTAAAATTAGTTGTGCAAGCATGTGGTACCAAATAGTCTCGTTTTTACTTTAAGGAACTAGACCACCAGCTTCGTCATCTGTATAGTGAAGGTCATACCGGGACTCCTCCGCGCGTTGGAAGTGTTCCAGCTGTTGAGGATAAAATGTTGCTGAAATTACGTTAGAACAATTGAGGAGCGTTTTTGCTAAACTCGATAGATGCACAAAACTACTTTTCCCAGAAAACGAGTTTTATTGTATACACAGTTATGTTGTGGGAAGGAGATGTTTCTAATCATCCTCTACGCACGGTATGAACCGAGTTATGCAAAATCTGACTGGTGGGATGATACTTACTTACTTACTTACTTACTTACTTACTTACAGGCTTTCAAGGAACCCGGAGGTTCATTGCCGCCCTCACATAAGCCCGCCATTGGTCCCTATCCTGAGGAAGATTAATCCAGTCTCTACCATCATATCCCACCTCCCTCAAATCCATTTTAATATTATCTTCCCACCTACGTCTCGGCTTCCCCAAAGGTTTTTTTTCCCTCCGGCCTCCCAACTAATACACTATATGCATTTCTGGATTCGCCCATACGTGCTACATGTCCTGCCCATCGCAAACGTCTGGATTTTATGTTCCTAATTATGTCAGGTGAAGAATACAATGCGTGCAGCTCTGCGTTGTGTAACTTTCTCCATTCTCCTGTAACTTCATCCCTCTTAGCCCCAAATATTTTCCTAAGAACCTTATTCTCAAACACCCTTAATCTCTGTTCCTCTCTCAAAGTAAGAGTCCAAGTTTCCCAACCATACAGAACAACCGGTAATATGTTTTATAAATTCTAACTTTCAGATTTTTTGAGAGGAGACTGGATGACAAAAGCTTCTCAACCGAATAATAACAGGGATTTCCCATATTTATTCTGCGTTTAATTTCCTCCTGAGTGTCATTTATATTTGTTACTGTTGCTCCAAGATATTTGAATTTTTGCACCTCTTCGAAAGATAAATCTCCAATTTTTATAGTTCCATTTCGTACAATATTCTGGTCACGAGGCATAATCGTATACTTAGTCTTTTCGGGATTTACTTCCAACCCTGTCGCTTTACTTGCTTCAACTAGAATTTTTGCGTTTTCCCTAATCGTTTGTGGATTTTCTCCTAGCATATTCACGTCATCCGCATAGACAAGAAGCTGATGTAACCCGTTCAATTCCAAACCCTCTCTGTTATCCTGGACTTTCCTAATGGCATACTCTAGAACGAAGTTAAAAAGTAAAAGTGATAGTGCATCTCCCTGCTTTAGCCCACAGTGAATTGGAAAAGCATCAGATAGAAACTGGCCTATACGGACTCTGCTGTAAGTTTCACTAAGACACATTTTAATTAATCGAACTAGTTTCTTGGGAATACCAAATACAGGATGATACAGGAACTAAACATCATATGATTGTGATATATAACTCATTTTCGCAAAATTTTGCATCTATCGAGTTTAGCAAAAACGCTCCTCAATTTTAGTCGTGTTGTTTCTCGTTTGTTTAGCTCAGAATATATTTCCCTTTTAGCCTTTACCTCTGTAATTAGCAGAGAACATTCAAATCCATCGCTGTTTGTTCTACCTATCGTATATTCTTATCATTCCGTACAGGACAGGATGAGTTAGGAAGCCGGTACAATTGAACGATATTGATTGAATTTGTTCGATCATCCTTTAACCTCACTGAACTCGTATGCACATCAAGTTAGGTTAGGTTGTCTACTTCTGTTCTCCTGAAAAGAGATGCACTGCTCATATGCTGCTGTTGTGGTGAAAAGTGGAGGACAGACGTAATACGGCTGCGTTTGGAAACACAGCGGTACCCTTCTGACTCATCTGTGTGAAAGCATGCTGCTGTGAATATTTTTATGGGAAAAGGTATATATAAACTGTTTACCTGCCTCTTCCTAATTGTTGCTGTTCCCTCAGTCCTCGCAGTGCCTCAACTGTACGTATCATTATGTGATATTCGATATTGTACTAGTAACGAGTAGATTTGGCAACAGCCGTGTTTAGATCTTCTTGAAGTCCATAATTATACTATGTGTGGTATTTTTTTTATTTGTAGTTCAATTTAATTTTATTGGGTTATTTTACGACGCTTTATCAACATCTAGGTTATTTAGCGTCTGAATGAAATGAAGGTGATAGTGCAGGTGAAATGAGTCCGGGGTCCAGCACCGAAAGTTACCCAGCATTTGCTCGTATTGGGTTGAGGGAAACCCCCGGAAAAAAATCTCAACCAGGTAACTTGCCCCGACCGGGATTCGAAGCCAGACGCGCTGACCGTTACTCCACAGGTGTGGACTGTTCGTAGTAATGTGTGATTTTGGAGTGTAAATATTTCCTCTTACAAAGACTCTTTCTTATTCGTGATGTGAACGAATTACTAACCCACGACACGTCATTAACCATGTAACTGCTGCGCCTGATAACAAATAGGTCATCTCTATGTTGATAACGGTAACGGAGAAAACCATCAGGATCGTCACTGTCGATTGGTAACGACCGTTAGATGGAAGTACAGTTGTTCCATGCAATTCAAATGAGAGTTATAATGTGGCTTCTTCTGCAGTCGCTAGATGGCAGCATAGTGAAATTGATCAGGCTCATGAGGCTGATCAGTCTGTTAATATGTGATCTGGACTGCTGCACAAAACAAAACTGATCCTGACAAACCTGTAGCCTTCTAGTTTGCAAGTTGTCTTGGTAAGCTGTATTCAGTGTTGCCAACTGAAGGCTTTGGAAAGTCTCTAAATCCCTATTTAAGCGATATAAATGTAAAAGAAATTGTCGCTAAAAACAGTTAAAAGTTGCCTGATTTATGGAAACACTGGCTCTATTCCTCCGTTCCTGATGTGTGTTCATACCAGTTGATATTCCTCTTAACTTTTTTTCTGTTAGATTTAAGGTTTTTAATCGTAGAAACCTCATCTCTGTTGTTTCATTTCTCCTCCACTCATAGGCAGAATTCCATTGCTTTATCAAACTTTCGAGTTAAGTCGTTCTGTTTGCTAAGTGAAGCTTTCTTATCGTGTCGCACAATATTATGACGATCTTCTGTACTAAACGTTATAATTGAAGTTGGCTAGCGTTTCTACTATTCTACCGTTAACAATGATCTTTGATCAAGTAATGCTTTCTCTAAAATTATATATTTTCATTTTTAATTTCATTGTGTATTTCTGGATTTGTCTGCTAATTCGGCCAAGATGTCAACAAACAGTGCATGGATGCCATAACTTGTTGCCTACTTAAAAGGTTAATGTAATTTAACGTGGGACTCAATGGTCTGTTTCGGTTAAATGCATCATTATCCCTCTTATTATTCATCTCGTATGTTTTTGACAGTAATTGTATTTACTAGTAATAAAAGTTATCTGTAATTGTCTTAACCCTAATGTTAAAGTTATGTTTGTGTAAACATTTTCTGGAATATGACTTAACAAAGACGTTAAAAATCGGTCCCATTAGGCCTACTGAATAGGACGTCTATAAATAAAGTGAAGTGGTGGTGGTGGTGGTGGTGGTGGTGATGGTGGTTTAACTTGCCACTTACTTACAAATGGCTTTTAAGGAACCCGGAGGTTCATTGCCGCTCTCACATAAGCCCGCCATTGGTCCCTATCCTGAGCAAGATTAATCTAGTGCCTACCATCATATCCCACTTCCCTCAAATCTATTTTAATATTATCCTCCCATCTACGTCTCGGCCTCCCCAAAGGTCTTATGTTGGGGTTTTGCAACAAGCTCTTTTTACGGTGATGGGTTGTTAACCCTTCGCCAAACCCCCAAGCTGGAGGACCACCCCTTATCGGCTGTCCGCGACTGCTTATTCAAATTTGCCACACTAACAATTATTGTGTCAAGGTATAGTTCCAGAAAAAAATATCCTGCCTGAATTTTCTAAGTTCCAGACTCAAAGCATTGCGCATGCTCAGTGTACACACGATATCGCTTTGTCAGCCTCATAAATTCATTTCGTAACCCGAAGGGCATTGAAAAGATGTGATGAAAATAATATTGACCTATTCTTAATAGTAGATGAGTATTTATAAATCGTGCAATAAAATACGAATAGAATAGTGATAAACGAAATTAACCTGCATAATTAATTAAAAAAAAACTCTTTCCTCAACAGTATCCAAACTCTGAACTTTGTAGTCTGCGAGCACAGAGCTATCGGAGTGCTTGCGATCAATGTCATCGTGGTGGTTGTGCTGTATCGTATTTGTTTAATAATGACTCTTGGGCATTAATTTTTCTTATTTTGAAATCAGTTTCGTGCCTTTTTGCTTTAGTTGTGAAATGCCTGCTTGTAATGCTATTCAAAACCGTTTTTGAATCGTAGTATGAATCGTGCTCTGCAAGGAGTTTCAAGAGTCGGACCATTTTTTATTTCTGAGGCTGTACGTATTATAAATACTGTAATTGGCGAAAATATACGTTCTTGTTATTGACTGGTTACTAATATTACGCCTACTGCTTAGTTATCTCTCATTAAGGTAGTTCACAGTTTGTTCCAAATGCAATTTATTTTATTCTCTCCACTCCCCAGTTTGACAACACATCTTGAACGGTAGGGCCCTTTCCTGAAACCACACTAATACTGCTTGCTGGATTATTTCACATTGTTATGCTTGTTCGTGGTATTTAAAATGCTTATTTCACAATAGTAAATTATGCAACGAGCCTATAATGGTAGTAATTAAGACGCGAGTATGTTTGTTTATGAAACGAGCGCAAGCGAGTTTCATAATTTTCATACAAGCGTCTTAATTATCATTATAGGCAAGTTTCATACGACTTTTTATGCTCGACCATATTTCTAACTTGAAATTATTCATAAGTATTCATGTTATGGTTATCGAAGTGAGGAGCGGAACTGACTTTCTAAATTGTGAGATGTGCGCAGACGCGAAAGTATTGATTTTTTCCGAGGAACGAATGTCATTGACCTTGATATAATCTAGAAAATAACATGAACATTAATCTTGATATAATTAACCTGGAAATTGATTTAGAATTGAAAAACGAGATGACAAATTGAATTTATTTGAATATTATTTACAATTAACGCTAATTATTATAGTAACAGGACATAATCTTCTGCGACAGTATTGGATTTCCAGCCTCCGTGACGTTTTGCTAATTGCCTTTCGATTGCATATCCGAGAATAATCGATACTTGCGCTTTTATAATGCTACAATGGTGATTTCTCATTGGCTGAACAACTGAACTTTAATGAATAGGTGTACTTTAATGACGTCCATTAAAGGGCTACTACCAGGTGTATAATTACTACATTTCGGTATGGTCGAGCATAAAGTTCATTTCGATATCATGTTTTAGAAGATCGGTATTATTTTAATAACCGATTTTATATGTACATGGGGCGTAGACTATACCTCTTGTTCCCCATAACCATGTTACCCATCTTGCAAAATTTTGTTTCAATATCTCTGATACAGCGATTATGGCGATCGATTGTTTATCTGCATGTCATGATAAACAATGACATAAACTTTGTAAAAAATACGCCGATCATTAAGACACTTTCTTTAAATCATGCGGTTACATACAAAACAAGTGACATTCTTCTTAACCGTGAGAATTTTCAAAATTCAGTCTTATCAAAGAATGACATTTTCTTCACATGACGGGGTTGCATATGTTCCTCATATTCTGGGTCTTATGAACCATTTTCCTTCACAAAATGCTGTTCATCCATTCCATTGGATATGTTTACCATCAATTTCCGTTATACAACTTAATACTGAAAAAGGAAGATGATGTTCGGAGGAGGTGGCTTGGTTTGAAGAAATGCTCACCAGAGCAAACCAGCAAAATAAGGCAGGAGGAGGAAGAGAACGAAATCTGCTAAGATGAAAAATGACAAGCAAGAAAAGATTATGTATCATTTGTTAAACTGTTATTGAAATTGTTATAAATTCCACATTATCTATTGGAAAATATAAATTATTCATTTATATTTAATTGTCTTTACTTTGTATGACTATATTATTGTTACAAGTGACTTAAAACGGCTCTTTGAATTTAGTTTTGGTATATTAAATTCCACGGTTGGGGGGATCATCGTGCTAACCACACGATACCTCCATTCTGGTTGGATGATCATCCACCTCTGCTTCGGCATGTGGGCGTGAGGCCAGCAGCCGGCTGGTCGGTCTAGGCCCTTCACGGGCTGTAGCGCCACGGATTATTATTATTATTATTATTATTATTATTATTATATTAAATTCCTGTCAATATTATGTACTCAGGGCGTATACTGGCACATTTTAAAATTCAACTTGCTATTTCAAGTATTGCAATTCTGTTTCAAAGAATTGTCTTCAATAATAAATGATTATGTTCATTACTACATTCATTAAAAAAAAGTTTTTTTAAGTACTTAGTACAAGCACTAAACCAAAATGAAAATTTCAAATGTAATTTCCTCCGAACATGGTTTTCTGGTATACGCCCCTTGTACATAGAACTCATTATTTTGACTCTCTCCAACATACAGGGTGATTTAGTAAATACAGGCTATAGGGAAATGTTCTGTAGAACATTTTGAGATAAGAAACTCTTGGCTTTCGAAGTCTTAAGGAGGTATAAGCTTAAACATGTCTATTGCTGTCGTTTAATGTTTTCCATGTTATCTACATTTGTTTATTCTTTATTATTTAGCTTATATTTATTACCATTTTAAAATTATTTTCGTATGATTTACAATCCGAGTCAACAAGTAGGCTTACTGTACTCTACATTTTTTAACCAACCTTTTTAAGATATTTATCAGACAACATATGAAAGTAGACTAATATAACCATATATCAGAAACTTCAATTTCACTTTTTGATTCCTTAAAAAAATAATTAATTAAAAATTATTCTAGTTCTTCAAAATGCCATATATTTTCTAAAAATTACTCAATTTTGAAATTTCTTTCACTGAGTTATTGCTGTTTATGCGTACAATGCTCTGTACTAGGATTTTGCAGCTAACATTAATACAAAGAAAATTTTAGTCATAAAAACGCCATTTCAAACGTTAATACATACCTTAAAATGTGAAGAAAATGTAAATAAAAGTAGATAATAAGGAAAACAACAAGCGATAGCGGTAGATCATATCTCCTTAATCTGACTTCGTAGAGAAGTTCCCTATCTCAAAATGTTCTGTAGGACATCCCCTATTTCCTGCTTAACCTCTGTACGCTTTTACTGAAACACCCTGTGCATTTTACAGTTTAATAGCCATGTTTTAAGTTCAGGCAATTCTGTGTTTACTCTACCTGTTCCTGAGGATTTAGTATTTTTAATGAATTGCGAGTGTCTGTAATTTTCTACGTAATTTAGAGGTGTTTACGAGAGGAAATTCTTAGACCCGGTCCGGCCCGATCTGAACCAGATTCGAAACCCGAGATTAGCTTAAAATTACAATTATCACACGAGTCGGACCCGACTGGGAGAAAAAGCAGAGGCCAGAGAAAGAGTGATCTCCCTGACCACCGGTGCTCTCTGTATGACAGAGTATACAAAGTCGAGCTGAACCAGGGTTTCCAAGACTTCTTGAAGGTGGCTTCGGCCAGTGTATGGGACCGGTGCTCAATGATGAACTAAGATAGGTAGCGGAAACCAGCCATGACGTGCTTGTGGACGCGAGGCCAGCAGTCGGCTGTATGAAGTTTGTTATACTATTTATTTTTTGCAGTTTGCAGGGGTCCATTATAATAAATTTAATACATAATTGAATGAGGAGATTTTGGACAAAACACTCACATTCGTCAAACCTTATATTTAGGAAGGAATATTTTTATGGAGACAAAATATTTCTTAGACTATTATCAGAGTCACCAAGAACACCCTATAGTTTTTAATGTCTGAAAGAGCATATTTTGTTTGTAATGTTTCATTTGTTTTGTACAGAAGCACTGTGGTTTTGGTTACCATGATAACAATTTTGTTCATGAAATCAACGTAAAACAAGAAGCTTTTAATATAAAATGATATTTTTATGTCTCAGACATGACCATATTCACTTAATGTCGGATTTATTCTGCCCACAGTTGTGGCCGATTTGGATAAGTGTTATTCAAAAGTGTGCGCACCTATTTTGCTGTACATCTTCTCATAATCAGAATCTCAGTTCTTCCATTCCTGTTAAAACTTCTTGTATTATGTTGATTTCGTCAATAAAACTGCTTCCAGAATACAGGGGCTAACAAAATATATTATTAACTATTAAAACATTGTTACCATGGTAACCATAAGCATAGTGCTTCTGTACAAAACAAATGCAGTGTTGCATAAAAATATGCTCTTTCAGACGATATTAAACTGTAGGGTGCCATTTTTTAAAGTTATCGATGACGTCATAATTCGCACAATAGTCACAAAAATGTTTTGTTTCCATAAAAAATATTCCCTTCTAAATACGGGGTTTGACACGTCTGAGTTTCTTGTCCAAAATGCCCTCATTCAGTTTTAATTGCGATTATGAAACACTGTGTAATAGTTGGTGCCTGTATTTCTGAGGCAGTAATGTGTGTAATAGTTGATGATCCGACTTAGTGTGAATAATGTGTAATTTCTGGTCTTTCCAGAGCAAAACGGGCAGCATGGAAGTGGGCACAGGATAGAGCGGGCGTCGCAAGTCGGTGGACGTGGCTTCAGGCTCAGATATCTGACCTCGAGTACCGAATACGTCAGCATAATGAAATCCATAGGTATGTGCAGTGTGCTGCCACGTTATGTTGAAATGAACATATCATACTCGTGGGTTTTAGTTCGAACTTAGATTTAAGAAACAAATTAGATTTATTTTAAATGTTATTTTAAGTGATCGTGCTTCATTTAATTTAGGATATTCCCTATTATTATTATTATTATTATTATTATTATTATTATTATTATTATTATTAATTATTGGTATTATTATTAACTATTTTTAATTAATAAGTTTTTTATTGTCATTATTGAGTGTAATTAGTTGCCACTGCCACCGGGTATATACCCATTGCAGTGTGAATAAATACATACACACAAGTGTGATCATTGCTTTTCTTGATGATTTTAAGTAATTGTATTTCTAATGTTTCATGAATCTGCATACTTGGGAACAGTAGAATCTAGTGAACCGTAAATCAGACCTTATGTTTGAAGAAACTCTGCTCTTTATTTGTTGTTGCTGAAACCTACAAGAGAGTAACTCCACGGCTCCATAACACAAATGTGCTTTGTAGACAAATCCGTGCCGCCAAGGGTCCTGTAACGCTGGCGGAGCAGCAGGTGTCCGCCACGGCCATGCCTCGTAACAACCACCTGGTGGTGAACGGTTTCCACGGGCTGCTCCCCGGGGGCGGAGCGCCGGGCAAGCCCGCGTCGGGGGCGGAGGAGGTTGTGAACGGCAACCTGCCGAGCGGCTGCGGGCCGACGCACTGCGCCCGGACGAGGCCGCTGGTGAGGAGCACGTTCCGGAAGCGGAAGCTTCTGCAGACGTCGGGCTTGCACTTGGTGTCGAAAAAAGCTGCGAGAGCCTCCACCATAAGATGCGGGTGTCGGCCCCCACTGCCCACGTGCGCCCTGTGCACGGGGCGGGCGGACCCCACGGCGCCCCAGCAGCCCGACCTGCTCACCGCGCCCGAGAGAATCGCGCTGCTCAGTCCCACCTTCCACCCCGTGCTCTCCTTCCCCGAAGGTGAGTAGACACTCCATGGCGACAAGCCGTCAGTCACGCGACTTTTACATTAATTTGCATTGTTTTACTATTTGACATCTTTAAACATTACAGTTTTAAATATGTACAGGGTGATTCAGTAAAAAGCGTGCAGAAGTTATATACGAAATAGGGGATGCTCTACAGCAGCCGTGGCGAAAATGTGACTCGCGAGCACATTGTGGCTCGCAATGATAGCTATGCATTTCTCTTGCTTCCTACCTCCCCTAACCCTCATCCTGTCACACACTGCAGTCAAACTCCGTTTCATTTGTATTTGTCTCTGACCTCCGAGTGGCGTATTGTCGCAATGTCTCTCTCGAAACCATGTACCTCTACAAAATCGGAAGATTAAAGTAGGATGGGAGGATGCAGTTTTTTTGCTGCCAATGTGATGAGAATATATGATTCGTTCACAAATATTACGAGGAAAACTGTCGTATAACATAAAACGGCATTATGCTACATGTTACTCAAGAAACATTAAAAGATTAAGTGTTATTATTATTATTATTATTATTATTATTATTATTATTATTATTATCATCATCTCTGTACGTCGATCCTTTCTCAGCAGATGTACGAATAATGCGGTTATATCTTCAATTTAAACTCACAGATTTACAATGTGATGTCAAATGAAAGCTAGATGTAAGGACTTGACAAATGTTGAACTTTTCAAATCTTTGCCAAGAAATAAATATCCGAAGCTTCGTTCTTTCGCTTGCTCTGTTGAAGCCATGTTCGCTACAACTTAGGCTACGTTTGTGAAAAAATATTTTCAACAATGAAAATAGTAAAAACCAAATTTAGATCACGACTGACAGACAAATACCTTCGTGATCAACTACGACTGGCAGTAAGTGACATAATTCCTGATTTTGAAACTCTGTCGCAGAGACATTCTGAAGACAGTTAATTTTATAGGTTGCGATTATACATTTGGGTGGTAACACTGGTTGCAACCGCAGCAAAATCTTCAACAAAACCGATATCCAAAATGCTGCGGCTGCAACCCTGAGAACCCTGTTCACACGTCGCTACTTCTAAGCTGCGCGCAGCGTGGAAAAGTAGCGGGCAGCAGGTTCGGCAGCGCTACTTTTCGGGCTGCACCGTTGTTCACACGTCGCAGTACGAGAGTTGCGCAGTTTTTTGTACTGAAGCGCTGCAAGAGTAGCGACGTGTGACCGCACCTTTACATGTATTATTTACATGTAGGCAATCCTTCATGTTTTGTTTGTTGGTGTACGGTCCACTAGGTGGTTCTGTCTGTCGTATTTACATTGGCACATAACAAAACATGATATGAGTCACAGACTCTTTCATACCATTCGAGGAGTTAGTCACAGTGCGTACGTAAGTTGTTACCTCACAGTATTGTAAATGATACGAAAATAACTTTAAATGAAGATAAATGTAAATAATGTAGAAAACAGTAATCGATAACGATAGACATGTTCAAGCTCGTATCTTCTTAATCTGGCTTCGCAGACCCCAAGTTCCCTATCTCAAAATGATCTGTACAGCATTCCCTTTGCCGTTTAATGTTTGCACGCTTTACTGAATCACCCTGTATATGTTGTATTGTGGTGAGCGTGATTAATATGTTCTTCAAAATTCCCAAAACAGAAAGCGCAGTCATAGAAAACTTTATTAAGTGAAGAAACTGATCCTGCTTGTTGAATCAGGTGTTGTGGATACTGTGTACATGTGAAGTGAAGATCTTATACATTTCGAACGTTGGTGGAAAAATTCAAATATCTTGGAGCAACAGTAACAAACATAAATGATACTCGGGAGGAAATTAAACGCAGAATAAATATGGGAAATGCGTGTTATTATTCGGTTGAGAAGTTTCTATCATCCAGTCTGCTGCTCTCAAAAAATCTGAAAGTTAGAATTTATAAAACAATTATACAAGGACATCATTTTATTTTTACAAACATTTCTAATATTAACCTGGCTATACCTTTGGATTAACGGTTGAGAACCGGAAACACCGTTTGCTACCGCCTTCCACGACTGGAGTTCGATGATACTGGCGTAAAATACAAACAAATCACTTTACTAGGTATAGGAGGGTAGAAAAGTAGTTCATCCATTTACGTAAACTAAGAAATATCGCGATTTTGACTTTGATAATTCTCATTAGGTTTTTGTTGAATAAAAATACAGCACTTTATTAATACTTAGTGTTTTTACTCACGAAGTGAGTTATTCATTCGAACGTATTCATTATGCAGTGTATATTATACTGTCTACAGCACATTAGCGTACAATATAGAGATTGAAGTTAAATTGAAAAATAATCATAATATGGATATTTAAATACATTTTTGAAAATGGTGGCGGTTCATTTCGATACAAGCGTTAGTTCTTTGTGCATATTATCGCACTATAGACTATTGCATCTAATTTCAATTACCAGTTTCGTCCTTCGTACTAGTAACTCATGTTGAAATAATTCTATACCTACTCTATAAAAGAGTACCTTACGTAGGCCTACTGTAAATTCAAACTTCACTTCTGCCCGATCCGAGAAGATAAAATTACTCAGACATGCTATCTACTGTCACGTGACAGTTAATTACTTAACGAGGCCCTTTTGTTTAAGTTATTTTGAACAGTTGTATAATATTACGTAGAAATTAATGTTTTCAGAAAATAGCTAAGACACCCCAGTTACTAGCCTTTACAAAGGGGCGAGCAGAAGCTGCTGGGGGAAACCGGGATGCGACGTAGGCAAACCGACGACAGCACCTGTGCGAAAATATGATTCAATATTGAAAGCTCTTTCGTCACTGGAAAATGCGAATATATTTCTGGAACGTACTATACTCACTAAAGTACTGTGTGTAGGACGGTTGGAAGTTTACTAGTAGAGGGGGTGGAAGTGAAGTACATTCAAAAACTCAAGTATAATGAAAATTGAAGTAAAAATAAAATGATGTCCCTGTATTACCGGTCCTTCTGTATGGTTGTGAAACTTGGACTCTCACTTTGAGAGGGGAACAGAGGTTAAGGTTTTTAGAATAAGGTGCTTAGGAAAATATTTAGGGCTAAGAGGGATGAAGTTACAGGAGAATGGAGAAAGTTACACAACACAGAACTGCACGCATTGTATTCTTCACCTGACATAATTAGGAACATTAAATCCAGACGTTTGAGATGGGCAGGGCATGTAGCACGTATGGGCGAATCCAGAAATGCATATAGAGTGTTAGTTGAGAGGCCGGAGGGAATAAGGCCTTTGGGGAGGCCGAAACGTAAATGGGAGGATAATATTAAAATGGATTTGAGGGAGGTGGGATATGATGGTAGGTACTGAATTAATCTTGCTCAAGTTAGGGACTGATTGCGGGCTTATGTGCGGGTGGCATGAATCTCCGGGTTCCTTAAAAGCCGTAAGTGATTGTATTTGGTTATAGATTCTTTGATTGTTTATTTTTATATATTTTACTTTACATAGATACTACGTAATAGAAAGAATAATTGTAACTAGCAATTATTAGAAATTGATTTAAATATTTCTGAAATCTTTTATTTCATGTGTTACTTCATTTATAATCATCAATAATAATGCAATAACTGTGGTAACATTTTGTATTTTTGTTTGTCTACTTCGTTATGTACCCTACAAATGCTATAACAAAACAACTTATCGATTTTTATATGGTTAAGATGATTCTATTTTCTCTACACAAAACCGGGACATTAGTCTATATGAAATATTGGCAAAAGGAAGAGAATGGATAACATCGATAATATGTATTATTAACTCAAAGTTAATGTTTCAACCTATGAAAATAATTATTACCTTCCAAAGTATTAAATACCATACTGCATTTTTAAGAGCTGTCAATTTAAACTACCTGTCTCTAGGCTTATTTATTTATGTTTGTATGTGAGTATTTTATCGATGACAGTTTCCCAGTCTTTGCTAAAAAATGCGTGCTTAGCGATTCTGTGTTAGGAAACAAAAAAGAAACTGTGACTTCTTCAGGAAATTAGGGACGTCTGCGTTTCCTATACACTCATAAGATCTTTTACTATAACATAGTAGCTATTTTGCAAGTTTTGATAGCAACAAGATGGCGTCTGGTCTATTTTAGATTAGACCACCAGAGGAATGAAGCTATTAGAGCAAAATTAAACGTTAAAAATATGATAACAGAAATATTAGAATACAGAGAGAAATGGAAACGTGTTGAAGAATGCAAAATTGCCGTTATCCAAGGCAGCTCATCCTACAGACCAATAGATCAGGAAAGACCACGAAAAAGATGGTTAGAACAGTGACCGGAAACAGACAAAAGTGTCTAAACCGGAAAGACAGAAAAAGAAGAAGAAATACATTGTAATATACTTATTACGCCCACATATATTCCAAATTTAAGTAACGTTACATAATAATGTAAGTAAATTAAAATTTGTAGTGTGTTATTATAGAGAGAAGATTAAGTAAAACGATTTGCTTTCGGGCCTGTCTTTATAAAATAAATATGTTTCAAGGCCCCACTTATATTCTGTTCGCAAGATACCAGCACGTCTGTATTAAAGTTTAAGCATTTGTAAATTAATATGAAGTGCAATTAATGTAATTCACGCTTTTCTATTGTTATGCAATATATATTATACCAGGAAGTATAATAATGTATATTTGTCGCGATATGACTTCCTAAGTTAAAGCGACATAAAATAAATAAATTAAAAAAAAATGTATATTTCTGATTGCTTCATATTTATTCAGTGCCGATTACCATAGTGGAACTTTGGCACCTCCGTAGCGGATTTCGTGTTTCTGAAGTTGGGCACTCAGCATCCGTCTTTTTCACTCACTTCCGCTGAATCCACCATGGAGGAGGAGGTGCTACTCTCGTCAACGTTTGCCAGAATATAACAAATTAAACGTCTCTAGTGTATGCGATATAAATCCTGTCTTATCATTTGTCCCATTTCGTCACAAAAAGTAGCAGACTTATCACCGACGGTATTTGTAGACTCTCTAGGAGTAAATAAAGCACCATAGGAATGGCTTTTACATCATCGTCCCCAGCCTCTGAACGAATTGATTTGTTTACTTTAGCCAACTCTTTTCGGTAAACGGACCTCAGAGAATTTTTGTGACAGTTTCTCTGTTCGCTGCGGTGTCAAGTCTCTGTATTTTTTTTTTTTACCAAAAACTCACAGGCCTAAAACTATAATTGCACTTTTTCAATTCAGATTCACTTCAATTATAAACTCTTTTCTCTGCGACAGTTTTGTAAAAAAAAAAATGTATATTCATTTTATCCCTTTTTTAACACCAGATGAATTTATCATCATAGCCTTTTTATTGTGGACTTTATTTAAATTTCGTATTTTTCTTTTTTTATTATTTTATTACATTCCAATTGTTGTATTCTTCCTTACGTTTTCCCTGTGAACTATTTGTACTAACTGAGTTGCTCGTTATATTCCAATCATTAGATCTGTATTTTACTTCCTTTTTTCTATTATGGTACTATTTTCATAACGTTTAGTGTCGATTTTGTTATGCTGTTATTTTTTTTTTAACGTTAGTATTCTGTTCTTTAACTTTTTGTTAAATATCACTGCTTGTGTACTTTGTGATCTGGTAGAGTGTAATAGAAGGCCCTATGGCCTTAACTCTGCCATTATTATTATTATTATTATTATTATTATTAGGCCTGGTGATTGTTGTCCCGGTCGCTGTATTCCTTGGACTTCACTAACCATGAGCACGGGGAGCTTTTGTATAGTTGAGGAATCCATGTCTACATTGACGGAGATCCATAATATCATTCAGTGGGCCTAATTGTATAAGTAGAAATGGTACTATAAATAATAATATTGATAAATGAAAGTATTTCTTTGACTGAGCGAACACTGTTTCCGCACCTATGTGGAAGGAAACCTGAGCAAGGGAGGGAAGTGACCACACTCACCGCCAAGACTATGCAAGTCGCAAAAAAAAAAAAAAAAAAAAAAAAAAAAACTCGATGGTGTTTGGGTAAAGGGAGATAAGTAAAAAAAAAAACTTTTGAGTCCAAAGAAAATCAAACATTGGATCCTTATTGCAAATAATTTTCTACAGAAATAAAACACATCAAATGCGAGTATCATTTTGTTTTTTGCACACCAACTTGTAGAATATAACTTGTGTATTCCCCTGGGGAACAGGCCTCCATTTGCACAAAAAAGACAACCCCCTTTACCGGAACACAATTGAACTATGCTCACAGTTGTTTCCCTGTCCACACGCAACATCTTGAACCGCGCATAAAACCTCGCGTGTGGACCGGGCTTCAGACTATGCTAGTTTCCAGGTTTTAAAGCGACGAAACGGAAGTAGTTCACTAGGCGAGGGGTGAAGCGTACTTGTCACATTGAATCAGAACATAACTTTCACTGAGTTTATAATCCAAAAATTTGTCTGCCATCGACAGATTGGCAATACAGTGTCAACTGAGCTCTGTGCGATGTACTCTTGTTCTGCGAGACAATGTTGCCAAACTGACAAGCGCCAGGCCACGTGGGATATATAGGGTGATTCACGACTAATGACCCGTCCTTTAGGAGGCCATTTTGAATGTCGTATGAACGTTAGTCCGATTATTATCAACAGCTGATTAAATTCTGCGAAAGCAGCAGTCTGGCAACCTCGCCGTTAAAAATCTCATTTCGTATCACAATACAGATGTAAGAGATCAACTCAGCGTACGTGTTAAACATTTGGAGGGGGGGGGGACTTTTTTTCTGGAAAGAAACTATGAACTTTCCAGCAATATAGTATCAAAAAATCTGCAGGGTTATTTCACTTCCACCTTGTCTATAGGAACTCGCGATTGCAAGGTTGGCTTAAACTAGATAAGAAAAGAAATTTACATTCACTTCTCCTTCTCTTCGAAATCTTGAACTCTTCTATTCCTTCGTACCTGTCGTCTCGCTTCACTTACCTTTCTTCCCACCACAATCTGAACACACGCTCTCGTCATGAAACAATACTAACAATACCATCCCATCGCACCTCCTCATACTCATCCTCTTTCACAATAGCCCTGCCAAGACTCTGGAATTCGTTACCTGCTAGCATCAGGGACTGTCGAAATTGAATTCAAACGCAAACTTACTAGGCACTTGGTCAGTAATTGAGACTCGTTCAGACATGGTTTCTTGTAAATAGTTCTTTTAATCTATCACAAAATATTTCAATATCCGGTAATTTCATTACTATAGGTTTTTGTTATTGTAGGTTTAATTTGTAATTCAGTAAATACAAAATATTCTTTGTTCTTAACTTCTATGATAAAATGTCTAGCTTTCATTAATCAGGTAATCTTGTCGTACTTTAATTTTTATTGTTCATATTATAGTTGTAATCCCCTGGTAGAGGGGCAGAGAAGGCTTGACGGCCTTATCTCTACCAAGTTAAATAAATAAATACTACTAATACTACTACTACAAGGCAAGGGGAGGAAAAAGTTCTCGTGCTTAAATGCGACAGGTTCATGTCAGTAGATTTACTGGCATGTAAAAGAACTTCTGAGGGACCAAATTCCGGCACACCAACGACGCAGATATAGGCTAACCTCGGCAGTTGCGAGCGTCGTTAGATAAAACATAATTTACAAATACAATTTTTACAAGCAGAAAGTCACGGGTGTAGCTCAGGCGGTAGTGCGAGCTGCTGATCTGGAGTTGCAGATGAGCAACTTGGGCGTGGCCGTGGGTTTGTTTCCCGCTTGGACTGATTACCTGGTTGGGTTTTTCCGACGTTTTCTAAACCGTAAAGAGAATGTCAGGTAATCTAAGCAAATTCTCGGCCTCATCTCGCCAAATACCATCTCGCTATCACCAATTCCATCGACGCTAAATAACTCGGTAGTTGATACACCATAGTTAAATAACCAAGCAGAATGGTGGGTTAAGTCTATTATTGTTCTTTAGTCAACTGTCCGAAAACAGGTCTGAACCTCAGGTGATACCAACAAGGCACCATTTATGAGGCGACTAGGCCAGAAGATAATGGGATAAGGTGGCCAGTACCTTACCCCCTCCATTGCATACATCGCCGATTAGCTACATGTTACACTAGTGAGACTTCAGATGCATACAAACAATTGTTCTTCCTCTGACACATATCGTCAAGTGAGATGTAATAGATGTACATATCAGCATCAGCCAGAACCTCAAATAAGAAATATTTGTAATTATTTATGGGTTTAAATATAAGTAATCAAATCTCGAACTGTAGTGATTACGCGCGAGAGACGGCAAGGGGGAAGACAGGCCTGCCGTGGTAGGAAAATGAGCAGTTTTTCAAAATGAACTTCTTTTTGACAAATTATTTCGTTCATTTTAATCTTTACCCTGTATAGAAACTCTTCTTCGTTGAAAGGCTTAACAGGGCGAGTTATTTTCCACGCCACTAGATAGCTGGCTTCCTTATAATATTTACGTCGTCTTCCTCTTCCCGACGATGATTTAAGGCTGATTTCAGTTCCTGGAGTTTAATAGCTCGTTCCAGTTCTAGAATAACACTTACTATTGAATCAGTTTTCTATAATATTATTAAATGAATAATCAGTAAATAAGTGATAGTGTTAAGTTACCTGCATCTAAAGTTTAAAAGGCTTAATATTGAGATATAGCCTAGTAATTATATCCTTCAAGGGAAGGGCTCTAAAAAATAATATTCATGCACGCACAGAATAACAGTAATAATATCTATTACGCCTATGTATTCACCATGAGAATTCTTGTAATGCTTTTTGATGTGCTTCTGTATATCATATTCCCAATTGAACTGATGAGCAAAGCATGCATATTACATTTTCTCCTACGCATTGGTGTATTTCTGTTTTTAAAAAAGTTCCCTTCCTCTGGGATTTCGAAGCATAAGCTACTAGGCCATTCTGTTTGAACAGAAACATTTGGTTGCATAGCCATTGTAGAAAACAAAATTGGAGCAACTTCCTGATTGATGTTACAGTAGGTCTGAAGGGTAGACTTCACTATGAAATTGTTTAATAAATATGAATAAAGTATAACTTTTTATAAATGCAAAATTTGGCGATAATCTATACTAATAATAAATCTGTAGCCGAATTTTTTTTGATAATTTTCGATTTTCCAAAAATAATTGGTCCTAACATATATAATTAACCACCCTGAAACCGAAAATAGCTTTTTTGAAATTTTTGTTTGTATGTCTGTCTGTCTATGTTTGTTACCTCTTCACGCGATAATGGCTGAACGGATTTCGATGAAAATTGGAATATAAATTAAGTTCGTTGTAACTTAGATTTTAGGCTATATGGCATTCAAAATACATTATTTAAAAGGGGGGTTATAAGGTGGCATGAATTAAATAAATCGAAATATCTCGCTTATTATTGATTTTTGTGAAAAATGTTACATAACAAAAGTTTCTTTAAAAATGATTTCTGATAAGTTTAATTCTTTGAAAAATTTTGATAGGGCTGATATTTAATGAGATAAATGAGTTTTAAAATTAAAATAACTGCCATCTAAGGCCGTGTAATGAATTAAAAAACAAATGACTTCTTCTATAAGGGGCCTTGGACAGCAACAATCGAAAGCTATGAAAGATAGCCTACAGAGAATGTTTCTGTGTTTGTATGAAGTAATATCGGAAGCTAAATTAACCGATTTGTATAATTATTTATTATTTCACCATTGGAAAGTGTAGTTTCTCTAGATGGACATAATGCTATAATGTTATTACAGTAACTTCTGATATAATATAATATATAATATAATATTATATAATATAATTTAAGTTATTTGAAGGGTTCACAACCATAGTGGGCCAAGCGCCATTTACTGAATACGTAGAAAACAAGAGTTAAAATTAAGTTATTACCATAATTCAATGGAAACCTATAACAAGTAAAATAAAATATACACATTAAATCTAAATGATGTCAATGTTCATTAAACTATGGTTGCATGTAATAAAAATTAGAAACATGTTAAAGGAATTGTCATTGCACCAAATGAGTGTCTCTGGACCAAAATGATCGCATTTTAATTATTTGGATGCAATTTAAATTAAGTAACATATTAAACGATTTATCCTTCTATCAAACACGAATGTTCCCTGTATCAAATGTCCTATTTTAATTATGTAATTACTTTATATTTATTTCTGACGGGTGCAGCGGAGCGCACGGGTACGGCTAGTATGAAAATAAGAATCTGGAAAAATAGTACCTTGCTCCTGCGAACAACAGAACAGTTCCTTCTCTGCCTTTGTCACTGTAATGGTGACGTATGGAAAGGAAACATTTGTTTTATTTTGTGCATGTTAGTGGGTTTTTTTTTTATATATAGAAAAGATTGTCACTCCTTAAACCATTTTGGTATAGGCTTGAATCTCTGACAAATCTTTTGTTTTCCGAAGTTATTGCTGTTGCCATATTAAATAAGTTAAAATAAACATTGTAAGAGGCTACAAAGACAGCATGTATGTAATAGACATGTTTTTCTTCAGAAGGAAACAAGGAACTTGATACTCTGTAACACTGTTCATGACTTGGAGTGACCTGTAAGCGCGCTTCCGGATATTTTTCACTTCCAACTGACTGCTATGAATATGTAGCGGGTACGCGCCAGAATCAAATGAGGGCTCTGATATCGTGAGCGCGTAGCATTCGTATGTTAAGTGACGCACATTTCAGAGGAGGAAACATATCCGTTCACGCATACACTTCGCGAGAGTGTTCGTACGACACAAGACGCGTGCGTTATGCTTCTACCAATCAGATAGCGAAGTCAAGTAAGTTGTGGACAGTTGTTACAAATAATAATAGCAATATGCGTTACAAGAGCGGTATGTTGACGTTTTCATGTTCGAGGAAAAGATTGAAAAAGCGAAACGTAGTTGAGCTTTTTTAATTTCCGAGAACATGAAAACAAACATACCGCTCGTGTACCGTACATTATTTTGTGCGAAGATCGTTTATTACATACCTGAAAGACGAATTTTTAATTAGTTGCAATGAAATCTCCATCTTGGTTTCTGTTTAATGACGGCAACTTCGGAAAACCAAAATATCTTTCTTCAACATTGTTGCTATAAAATGTTTTCTGTGTTTACTATACTCCAGCAGGCCGTGATATACGTCTGTCTTTTTTTTCCCCCAGTCTATAAATGCGAACTTAAAACAAACGGTAAGGTTATGTAATGATTTATTTTTCATTTTAATATTTTAACAATATTATTTATATAACATATTGCAGTAATAGCATTGGCATCTGGAATCTTGTTGATTTTTTCACGGCTTCCTTAATGTTACTTGTATCAGGAATGCAATAAGTTTTGTGGAGTAGTAGACTTTACTTAATTTTTGCAAATATTTAATAACAATAATTAACATTGCGATTTAGGTGAAATTGCAGTGGTAAGTTTCCAATTTATAATTATTACTATGTTAAACGTCTCTAAAAATAATATGTTAAAAGCCTAAAGCAGTAAAATGAATGTCGCGCTTAAGCGGTAAGAAGAGGGAAATTGTTGTGTGTTACGTTGGGAATATTGAATGTGGTATTTGACACTTACCGCGTATTGGTTCTGTGCGGAAAACAAGCAAATACGCACGATCTCGCACAAAATGATATGAGCTAGCAAATGTGACACTTCCTTAACTACAAGCACGTTGTGTCAGATAAATATTATTTCCCATTTATTGCAGATTTCTGTTCTGTTGTACAGACAGTATCTTAATCACTCAGCAATTTCAGCTCTGTGATTGTGTGAAGTACAAAGCAATTAAATAAATTAAAGATTTTTGTGCGAGATTGTGCGTATTTGCTTGCTTTCCGCACACAACCAATACGCGGTAAGTGTCAAATACCACATTCAGTATTCCCAACGTAACACACATAACAATTTCCCTATTCTTACCGCTTAAGCGTCATATTCATTTTACTGCTTTAGGCTTTTAACATATTATTTTTAAAGACGTTCAATATAGTAATAATTATAGATTGGAAACTTACCACTGCAGTTTCACCTAAATTGCACTGTCAATTATTGTTTTTAAATATTTGCAAAAATTAAGTAAACTCTACAACTCCACTAAAGTTACTGCATTCGTGATGCAAGTAACACTAAGGAAGCCGTGAAAAAATCAACAAGATTCCAGACTCATCATAGACTGGGGGGAAAAAAAAGACAGACGTATATCACGGCCTGCTGGAATATAGTAAACACAGAAAACATTTTATAGGAACAATGTTGAAGATAGATATATTTGTTTTCCAAAGTTGCCGTCATTGAACAGAAACCAAGATGGAGATTTCATTGCAACTAATTAGAAATTCCTCTTTCAGGTATGTAATAAACGATCTTCGCACAAAATAATGTACGATACACGAGCGGTATGTTTGTTTTCATGTTCTCGGAAATTAAAAAAGCTCAACTACGTTTCGCTTTTTCAATCTTTTCCTCGAACATGAAAACGTCAACATACCGCTCTTGTAACGCATGCTACTATTGCAGAAATGCGGTTTCAGGCTCTAATAATGAAAAAGTTGTGCTTGCTTTCTGTCTGTGAATCTGTTTGCAGTTTTCTTAAACTACTGTATAATTGTGTTTATCATCATTATCAAATTACAATACAAATTCATATGGAAAGTTGCGACATGAAACGTAATTTTTACTAAAAAAAATAACGATGCTTCAAAATCTATTATTTTTTCTCCCTGTGCTTTGTACAATATATTTTTTATAGTTCTGAAAGATGTTGAAACTGGTTCACAATATGGATGCGCATGATCTGTGGTGGTTATTTCAGTTACTTCTTGAAAAAAAAAAATACTCATACATAATAATCTGAAATATTGAAATTATTTTATAGATATTAAATGCACAATTCTGTAGTGCTCGGGAAAAGTGACACAAGTCGGTTTCCACAAACCTTTTTTTGATAATTTATTGACAGCTTACGGAACATCTGTTCGCTTGGAAAAAAATACATACGTATTCCTCCCATTACAATAATTCATACAGAAAAAAATCAAACCGACATAAACCAGTGTAAGTTGTCAATAAATTATGAAAAAAGGTTTGTGGAAACTGACATGTCACTTTTCCCAAGCACTGGAGAATTAGTAATACATCTTCAGCAGAATAAAATACAACTTAGAAATTATAACATTTCAACATTTGATCGATGAAGTTCTTCAAATTCAAAATTCCTTGGGCAGTTGTAGAGGTTAAATTTTTTTTCAGGAGTAGCAAATAAGTTGAAGGCAGAATCAGATTTTGCATGTTTTATCTTACTAAAGTACTGTGACTTTATGGATGGATGGATAGATAGCTAGATAGATAGATATTTTATTAGTTGTTGGAATACAATTTCAATTGGTCGGAGCTAAAAAGAACTAAGTCAAGATATGCAGTTTTGGGTTATGCAACAATTTGAAGAACTGATGTTATGTGCATCGAACGGTGGAAGAAGGAACTAAGACTTTTAAATATTCTTTTGTCTTCTATAACATAAAAATATGATATTTGTGTTATTAGTTGAATGTTTTTTGCTTCTCCTGAAAAGTTGTGAAAAGTGACTTAGTTCCTTTTAGCTCCGACTGATTCAATTATTCATGGCATAGTCAGTGTACATTAATCTAACAATGATACAATAATTTTACAGTCATCTTAATCTATGGTAACATGTCACATGCTTATTAAATAGGAAACTAGTTACTTAGAATATAGTGTAGTTAGTCACTGAGCAAATGACATACAACTAATACTGCTAATTCAGTCAGTAATGCATAACACACTAGAATAGTCACTTTAAGATTCGCTCACTCATTCTACTTTTACATGCCCTCCCAATATACTTGTTAAATGAATTAGTTCATTACTACTTGCACAATGTAATAAATAGCTTGACTCTTGCTGTGTAATGGGAAGGTCTGTACAGTTTGGTGTTGTGATCTTCATTTCAGAGGTTTATGAGAGCACTCATTACGATGCTATAATGAGAACACCAGAATGGCAACAGAAGGCATTGCGGAGCAGCCTGAAATCACTTAAGTCATCCGGACTGTCTAAAGTAGACAAAGAATCGGGCTTAGAAAGGCGATCAAAGAAGCAGCAGGTGGAGCATAGGAAGAAATACACCAGTCGACTTAAGAAAACAGTTGCCAACAGTTTAACAGCAAGTAAGAGACAAAATACTTGTATTCTGTTTGTATGTGATTTGTGAAAAATATGCGCACGTTTTCCAGTAATTATGCATTTTGTACCTTGTTATTTTGCCTATAAAAACTATGCAATTAGTGAGGATAAAATAGATCCAACACATTGCACAAAATGAAGAGGTACGGATTTTGATGTTATACAGAATTTTGGTAAAAATGTCCAATAATAGTTTGTAGGATAGAGTACATTATACCAATTAATTGTAATACTATAGGAGGAACAACATTCCATGATCCATATTGATGAAGTTGCCATAGCTAAAATATGTCAGTGAAATGGAGTATATTGACGAAACTAATGAAATAGGCGTAATAAAGATTTGTTGTGCTACGTACTGTAATACTGGGCTGCGCAAAATGCCCACCATCCATGTAGCTCTGGTGGTAGCAAGTGACGAGGTCTTCCTTGTTCACCAGTTCCACCTCCGACCTGACCACCATCTTGAATACTGCCTATTCAACTCCTAACAGGACTCACGAGTGTGAGGTAGTGCATATAAGGACATAAGGGTTGTCTTCCAGGAGGATGAGTAGATTTTTTCCCTAAGGAAGCCCACATGTTCATCCTTCATTGAACCACGGCATTCTTCCCTCTGTTGTGCATGTGGGTCGAGTGGATCAGCCACCTCCTCCATCTGAGGTGTTCGGCGATCTGCTTAACGACTGCAATCTTGACCATTCATCTGAGTTTACAGTCATTCATCTAAGATGGACAGTGGTCGATTGTGGAAATTCAGGACATCGGTCTAGAAAACTAGGATGTTTATGTGTTGTAACACCCAGCAGCCCAAGAACCTCCTTCAAAAATATCTGCTTTGGAACTACAAAAGTAACACGCTGCTCTCCCACCAATTGTCTGAAGAAATAGCTCAACTGGATATCTTAAAATGTTGTTTTACACAAAATATCTAATTAATAATTGTATTTATTTACTGTATATGAGGTTTTGTTAAATATGGCAATATTTAGCCTAATTGCATAAATATTAACACAGTATAAACCCATTTTTCGCTCATTTTTCCCTGTTGTAACTTTGGTCCCCACGGGTATCTCTCATAGAATACTATTTTGAAATTTTTATTAGGTCGCCCACCAGATATGAGGACTGAAATTAAGAGAAAACTGAAAGCAAGCATTTTTAAACTGCTCTAGCTAAAAAGGTTTGAGTGGATAGCTGCCCTCTAACAAAATGATAGCCCTGATATTTCATTCTTTCCCACTGCAAAAAAAATAAAATAAAATAAATAAATAAATAAATAAATATGATAATCAACTTTAGCCTTAACTTTCAATTACTACAAAGAGAAATGGGGTAAAAAGGCACAAAACATAAAATATAGCTTAGGATGTGCTGAAAATAATAGTGTTTCCTTCTCCCTTTTCTGTCATTTTTCTGAGATGTGTTATCGCATTTACCGCAACTGTCTACAAAAACAAAAAATGTTGAACATAATAATACAAAAACGGCTGCTATTTTTATGTGAAGGTAAACAAAAATATTAATTTTTTTTTAATTACGTCTATACATCGTAAATTGTGGAAATTTTTGTTCCCACACTGCTAGTAGGAATGGTTTTCAATATGAAATTTCATATTTTATTGTCGTTTCTTTTCGTTCTTCTTCTGGTCGGATTGTTGGAAATATTCCACTCGCCTTGTAGCATTCCAATAGTGTGGATACTATGAAGCCTTCAAGTTCATGGTTGGACAAGTATCGTTGTGGCTCACTCGACTCTGTTACTAACATCACTGTTATGATGGTCTGCACACCAGTCAGGTGATCTTACTCTGCCTTTTAATGATGCTTTCTCATTGGTTGGTTAATGATGGTGCTTTGTTTACATCCTGTGTTGCTAGTTCCTACAATGTGAAGGAAACATGGGCCACCATTTGCCTGCTGTCTTTGTATCACAAAATAGTCACTATTAACTACATAGAAGTGTCTTAAAAGTATTTATTTCAGTCACTGACTTCACAGCTTATGTTTAAGGTGCTATACCTTTACATTACATATTTAAAAGACGTATGAACGTTTTCGTTGGTCTACGCCAACATAGAAGTGATTTAAGAAGTCGTGAGTTCTCCTTTCGAGGCATTTACAATGATATTTAGACTGTACACTTTACCTAAAACTACATTATGTTATTTCCCCATTTGACTTGGAGTTAGGAGTGTTGATTTCTGTCCTCATTTTATTTGTTTTGATCCTCTTTACCACGGCCTAAATTATTGGATGGCATTTTTCGTACATCCTGTATGTGAAAATGTCATTAATAACTGGTTTCACAAACATTGTTACTTTTGTTCGACTGAAGTACAGGGTGTTTCAGCTAACTAAATAACAAAACATTAATATAGCTAAGTGTAAATGAAAGGAACTTACAGTTACAAGATGTGCTG
Organism: Periplaneta americana; assembly: GCF_040183065.1. Taxonomy (NCBI): domain Eukaryota; kingdom Metazoa; phylum Arthropoda; class Insecta; order Blattodea; family Blattidae; genus Periplaneta; species Periplaneta americana. Next base: position 159,071,618 of record NC_091130.1, on the reverse strand, counting down.
GATTCCCCCCCCCCCCCGTCCTCCTGGAGACACATTCTTGCTTGTTTCACTGTGTTGTCAGATACATGTCTACATTGATATTATTTATCTCGTCTATGATATTTGTCCGGAGATCTTGGATGGTTTGTGAACTGGTTCTCTAGACTCTTTCCTAGATAGCCCCACAAAAAATAATCCGCTGATGTGATGTCCGGTGACTACAACCTTTAGAGTTAACACAGTCCTCGAAGAAGCTGCTGATGTGTGCCATGGATTCATTAAAGATGTGTGGAAAATGTCCCTGCTCCATGAAAATGTTCTTACACACATCAGAATTTACAGTTTCTTCTAAGAAAATTGCTCATATGATCCTGTGACTGGATATTACACACCATACTCAAACGGTTTTTTGTTGAAGTGATGTCTAATAAGAAAATGTGGTTCTGACACCCATATATTCTTGTGTTTGAGGAATTACATAGCTTGACAACGATGTATCGAAGGCAGTGTGCCTGTACTCACTAAAACTTCCGATTTCGTATATCATTCTAATGTACTGTGTGTGGATGCAGAGTTATAGCTAATAAAGAAGTGGGAGATATCCCACGAAAACAGTAAAAGTAGCAACTGTTACTTTTCCACACACGTTAGTTGAAAATAAATGCTCAGTAAATAGTGTTAGAAATTTATGTTTATCCAGGAAATAATCTGTATTCCTCTCTGTTTAGGTACATTTAGGTCGCGCATTTTCTACACTCCTGGTACAACAAATTGTCCATTATTTACGAAATATGTGTAATAATTTAGAATAAGGTTCCACACCTTCATTCATTACATCTATATGCCCAACTGTATAATGCTTTTTCACCAATATGACAATAAGTGAACTTAGTTCACAGGCCAAAATTCAATTTTAAGAGTGTGATGAATATACTCGGTGAATGTTGGTTAAATGACATTTGGTAAACGTTTGATATTCATTAAGATATCTTCCAGCATATTAATAAGACTAGTAGTGAAATTACTATAGAATACTATCATAGACCTATTTGGTATGATATTCATGTGGTTTGCTTAAATCAAATTCCACATTACTTCACTTATATGTGCGAACTTAGTAATTTGTTGTGCAGTATATAATATTGTAATATTCCCATGGTCTCGAAACATATTTTTAAGAAATATCAAATGATGATAATAGTGTAACATCTGAGGTGAATAATGCAACTTTTACATCCTGTGGTTGATAATTTAAACAAAATGTTTAGTTTTGGACTTAAAGAGAGATTGTCCTAAATATATTAAATGTTACATCATATCCATTCTTTTTCTTTCTTAAAAAGAAATCAAGAGGAAGTTGACGAAAGGAAGGAAGCCCAAAGGTCACGATCCAAGTAACCACTCTTTACAAAGACTGAGGAAGAAAAGACAAGCAGTGAAGCCAGTTATGGGTAAGTAGCTTTTGAGTATGATGCAGTTGATGCAGTGAACTTAACCTAGTGTGAAAGCGATATTATTACACATTATTTTTGTTTCATCTCCGCCCTCATCCATTCTGTGCGATAGTTACGTGCTGATGCTGAGAGCAAGACTAATACTAAACTAGGTGTCAGATGTACATTGGGCTAATACAGTGTTGCCATCAAGCACCAGCCAGTTTCAGGTGCAACTCAGGAAAAGTATATTGTCTAACCTTAATGTCTTCAAAGAAGGGATTACCAATTTTGAATATGAAACGCTTAAAGATATCAAAGTTGTGAGCCGCCATGTATTCTGTTAGGCTATAGAAGTATAAGACGGTGACGAAAGTTTGTTGAGACCCTTTACTCCAGTAGTCCAGAGGGAGATACAGGAAATGATAGTAGTATAAGACTGCTAGAAGGTTCCTCCTTGCCCCACATTTCCCAGCTTGGATTGTGAGAATTATAACAACCAATCGTGTAGGAGAGCCCGAATTTGTTGGATCTTTCCTGTTCAAAAATTACATTGATTTTGAGTAGCAAACGTTCGCAAAAAGTAACTTTAATAATTGTTTTATTAATTGACTATGTACAGTAAGACTACAAACACTTCATCATTTTTTAACATAGTGCCCACTACGTTCAATGCAAATGTTATGTTGTACTATGTTGAAAAGTGATGAAGTGTTTGTAGTCTTACTGTACATATTCAATTAGTAAAACCATTATTAAGGTTACTTTTTGACTCTCCCTCGTAACATTGCATGATTTATTAGAAAAGTCACTTGTCACTGACGTGTAAATAACACTGTTCTTTCAGGACAGATGTTATTCAGAAATGCATGCTGTAGGTTCTAGGTCCATTAGTTCTATAATCCATATTCGAAGACTAGGCAATGAAAGTTATATTTAGTATCGTATTCATAGACAAGACTTTGGATCAAAGTTGACTTTGGAAAGTACAAAGTCTCCATTTTCCTATTCACAGTCGACACTTTGACGAAAGTAAACTTCAATCGTGACTTTACTTCGAAGTCGCCGAAAATCTAGACTTTGACTTTGACTTTCATTCGTGGACATAAGAAAAATGGCTGATATTTCGAAAATTGTTAGATTTTTCGAGAATATTGAGGACATCTAGGGGATTATTAAAGCTGTTCATGTACCTTAGCATATTATAAGATATAGATAATAAATTTAAATCAAGGTACACTTTTGATAAACAGACAGTACTAGATATCCTCGTCATGTTTCAACATTCATTGATCAGTAATAATCAAAGAGGATTATCTATTCCACCAATGATTGAATTTCTTATTTCATCGCGATTTTACGCTACAGGTAATTGATGGTTTAATATTGATTTGACTGTTTAATTCTATAGAGAATATGTTACACAGATGGATATGCAGTTAATTTTTAATCCTGCGGTCGTCATAGTAATGTTTTCTGAATTTTGATTTCAATTAATTTTTAAATAGTTTGCCATTAGTGGCATCTTCTTATCTTCCATATTTTCAGAATAAAATTATTTTATAATGAAATAATTCCAGGGCTTAATATGAACCTAACGTAATTACAGTCAATGTTTTATTCACAACAAAATTCTTAGCAGGCAATACTATTTCAGATAAACTATACCGTCATGTTTCGTAGTTACGAATTTTTGTGACCAAGTAGAAGAACGAATTATTATCTATTGGTGTAAAGATCTAAAAGTGTCAATTTTTTTACTTACGTTAGTTTCACACTATTAATATTCTTATGTAAAGCTGCAAGAATGGCCAACAATTGCTTAACATGTACCGATGTTCGATTGTTTCAATGATTTCTGTCTCAAAAGATGTCTCTGATTGTGGCAATGCCTACTCTATTTCAACTATCTATTAATTTAATTCGTTTAGAAGGCAGTGTTGTGATTGCCAACATTAGAACAAGATCGTCAAATCTCGACTTACCGAAGTCAAAGTCAAAGTTTCAGAAGATTGTCTATGAATAAGACTTTCAACAAAGTTAAACTTTACTACCAAAGTCGACTTTGGGAAGTCTTCATCCAAAGTCTCGTTTGTGAATACGGTCCTAAAAGTCGTTAAACCAGCATGTTTACCCATCCCTGATGGTGTGATTTGGGTTGCCTATCGAATAATGTGGACTCTTAGATGGTGGGATGTGTATGTGGCAGCTTCAACATCTCATCTTCCTGGAAAAAATTGAAAGTGTCAATCAGATCCTTATTTACTTCAAGTCTCTTTGTTACAGAGTTATTGAAGACATCTTTTTGTGAATAATATATATTTTTTTAATTTACCTGCATTTTTCTCCAATTCTGGATATCTTATCTAATTAGTTTAGTAATTTTGGCTTTAGTTCTCTATCTCTATCTATTTTTAATTTTTTTTCAAATTGAACATTCCTAAGGGGTTTATACATTCGCATCTTTCCTCCAGAAATCCATTTTTTTTTTTTTTTTCGCTGTTTCTAATATGACTTCACAAGAAAAAAATGGTTCATGTTTTCTGTTGAAGCTGACTTAGGAGGGAATTCTGTACTAAATATATTTCAGAGGATGGGCAAGTGGCCTGTATCCGCCCAAAATGCATATTAAAGCTGAATAGCGATACTTCGGTACTTTAATGTAGGTTAATATTGTTCGATTGTTGTTACTCGTTTGAAATAAATGGATTTTTCTTTTTAAATCCATGATGAGTCATTTCTCACATTATAATATCTTGTCTTCCACAGCTGTGGAACAACGCGTTCGCACTTGTTTGTTGCTAGGGCTATGTTTCTTTTGTTTTTCTTCTTTGTCTCGCATACGTCACAAGTCTCAAAAATAATATCTGCGGTAGAAGAGTGCCTAAAAATTACTGAGATTTTAAACCTTGATTTCAATACCGAAGCATTCAAATTCTTCGATTGTTTCCACATTTTTCATATTCATTTAAAATATTACGCAACAGTGAACTGTATATGATTTACGTAATATCCTATCCTCATTGCAAGTTATCTTGAACCTTACATCCCCTCAGTCTGTCTTTCGAACTGCTCGGTAGGGCATGTACTCATCAACGTAACGGCATGGCAAGGATGCCCCTCCCTCGGGTAACGTGACTCTTCAGAAAACGTTGGTTCTTTCACTTTACGGCTCTATACTGTAAAAGAACTTGGTTCATACGGACATATCTCACGACACTGCGGTTTTGAGAGGAGAACATGCAACTTTTACTTTGTCATCAGATGGCGCTTTCTTATAAAAACACTGGAGCTGTGTCTTTCTAGTTTACTCTTACCGGCCGATAATTCCCTTTTGTAACACAAACATTTTACTTCATAGCGATCATTAGATTTAGCCAACCATGATTCAACGAATGATTGTTTCTGCCAAGATTTCCCACTTTTAGATAACTCTTTCCTGATTTCACGTTTTTTTTTCCTTGAGGATCACTCATTGTACCAATAAAATAAACATACGCTTAAAAATATCAGTAATTTAAAACTAAGAAAATAAACAGACACTTAAAAAATATCAACTTAGAACTATATAGTGGTCATAGTGTACACTACGTACATTTTCCCGGCCGTTAACACAAGAACTCCAGATACACTATATTCCTAACGTATTATGTTGGCAACAATCTATTTTCTATTGAAGTACTGAATGGATTTGAATATAAAGCGGGAAGACGTAAACGACAATGGTAAATGGCAGCCAACAAGCAATAAAATTAAAAAAGAAAAACATAAATCTCGTTGGTCGTTTGTATCTCAATCACTCAACTCTTTGAATTAAAATTATATATTATGTTGTAACAACCCATTGTTGACCAACCATATATTAAGCGCATAATAGAGTTTTCGGTGTTAAATCATTTTTGTGCTTTTAATAAAAATTATGAAACTCGTTTTATATCTGAAAAATAAAAATATTTTGAAAAATATTAAAAAAAAAATGGAAAGGTCGTACGCCGAGGGATAAATCCCTCAACCTGGCGACACTGTGTAATACCGAATACGAGAATTAATAGAGTTAATGTAGTGGTCAACAATGGGATACTGTACGTGTGATGGTGGCGTGCAACAAAATATAAAAAATAACAGTAACTTAGTTGAGATTTATTCCGTCCGTTTGTAATTAGTAATTATCAATACATTTTGCGGTTCGTAGCTAATGAATGATACAACTACACCCGACCTAGGGACAGAACAGAAACAGTAGCGTATTTGGTGCTAATGAGAATGACTCTGCGATGCTTGTAGCATAACACAGCTGTATAATAGTAAGCGTGATTCTGAAATCCTGCAAATTTAAATTTCAAAGTCTCTTGATTTAAGTTTAGATTCTTAAAATGTGCTCACACAGTCAAAAGTAATTTAATACTTTCCTAGAAAACAGAGAGCTCTTTCCTGTAGAAATACATGCTTCCATATTCATTAGTACGATAAGTTATCTTGAATAGAATATTCGGTTAGAAATCGTCATTTCTGTTTTGTTGGAAAACACTCAATAAATAAACACGATGAAGTAGGTCTACTGATTGACATGGGTTATAGTGATTGGGTACGCTGGATGTCTAACATGAATAGTCAAATGCTCGTAAGGTTTCATTATAAAATTCAAAGCTAAAATAAATGGGTTCTGTCACAATCAAAATTAATAAACATGCGCCTGCTAGTGAAGTGTGCGAGACAAAACCCAGGTTTGAGAGGCCGTGAAGAAACTGGAAGTAGAAGTGAAATTGATTAACGTTACATTTGCCATGAGCAGGCCGAACTCTTCTCGTCTTAAAAAAGAAGCACTTTGATCCAACCCCAAAATGCAAAATGTATTACAGACTGGTGTCACGTTATTGTTAGGAGTAATGTATATGATTACAGCAAAGTGTTGTTAATGAAGCTGGAGATGAAAGGCGTGAAGAACGAATGTGTTCACTATGTTTGTATGGAAGAAATTCAAGAAAGGTTTCTACGTTTTATTGAATGTCTTTACTTTAACTTTGAAACAATATCTTTGGTTCATTCAGTTGGATGGGGCATGTGTTGCATTGAACACCCTCAATGTTAGGCTTACACAATTCTTCGTTAGAAAAGTGTCTGAAAATCCTTGTCCTGTGTTCGCAGCCTAAATCTGGTGTTCGTGTGAAGTTTGTAGATGAAATCCCTATTTAGCCTTGCATGCCAATGTACTTCAGCACTCTGGTATGAAGTTTTTATGAAAGCTCAAGAGGCTGCCAGTGTTCACAGCATAATGACACTAAGTGGAGATGTCGAAATATAAAGCCATACTCTTCTTCAGAATTCGGTTTGCTTGTGAGCTCGAAGTAAGCTTACTACTTGAAGAATGCTACGAAAGTATGAGAAACCGCGAAGCTGTGGAAACTAGAGGTCCTCTTAATCAATTTACTTCACTTGACGTTATTATATTGTTAGTGTTATATTCTCTTTCATTAAATCTAGTCTTCGAGAACAGGATATGCACAGTGCATAAAACTCTTAGATGTCCCAAAGTCTCAATAAGGGATGAAGATTAAATTTAACGAACTGTACAAGGCAAGGACGCAGTGGATATAACTAACAATTCAGGGAGATTAGAATCTGAAAATGGACGGAGCTGTTCCCATTCTCGAAAAATACTGATTTAAACGATTATGTAGTTTGTGACACAGTCTTCAGGTGAAGGTCAGTCAGAGACGGAAAAAAGAAGTGAAAGTAGATTAAGTGCCGCATTTTTTGAGATAATGGGGAATATTTTGCAATTTTTTTATGTTTTTATTCCAATAAGTTATGAAGTATCAATATCTTTACAAGTCAGTTTCAGTCGATAACTTATGAGATAGGTAAGTTATTGACTATTAATATTTTGCAAGAAATGGATAACAGGTTTTTTGAAAATGCGTGTAAGTTAGGCTACCTTGTGCCATTATTTGTGATCTTTCCACAGACTTACTTATGCTAAAACGAGAGGTGACAAAGCTACTCTTTTCAAAATTCAATGTTGTCTTGTAAAAACTGGCTCGAAATGCGCTTCAAGTTAATATTGTATATACCGCTGCCACCAGGTGCTTGCCCACTTGCAGTGTAAATAAATACATACATACATACATACAAGTAAAAAAGTAAGGGTGTTTCAGAGAGTTGAAGTTTATTATAGGGTGTCCAGAAATTAAGTGTCGATTTTGTAGAAATAGGGCGTTTAGGGTTAAGATGAGTATTTAGTATTTATTTATTTAACCTGGTAGAGATAAGGCCTTCAGGCCTTCTCTGCCCCTCTACCAGGGGATTACAACTATAACATGAACAATAAAATTACAATTAATATTAAATTTACAATTACAATTACAATAAAAATTAAAGTACGACAAGAATACCTGATTAATGAAAGCTAGACATTTATCATAGAAGTTAAGATAGTGAATTGCAGATACATTGTGTACGTTTACTGTGTAGTTGCTGCTGGAGTCTGTGGCAACAGCTAAACATGTGTTCTGGCTTTACAAGTAACTGAATCTGCATGATCTTCAGCATACCAGAGAAGGTGGCTATTGTGATGTGAGGCTGGAGAGGTCGTCATATGGACATTTGTACGAAATCTCATCGCCCATTCCATAGACAAAACAATTCACATGCTGATGAACAGTTTAAGTGTACTGGGACAGACGCTATGGAGCCTGTACAAGGATGTCCATCTTCATCATCTGATGGCAGCATTGAAGCCATCAGGTTGTCCATTGGATGTAGTCTAAACTCAGTGCTGCTTTTTTACACGAATTGAATATTCCATATTTGACCATGTATAGGCGTTGCTTTTCACGCTGAAGAAGAAGTGCATGACGAGGGGACTTCTTTGTGTGGGGATTTATCAAAGGATGTGAGCTTACTCGACTGGTGGAGCTTATTGCAAGAGTTGATGTCACTTTAACACCGACATTGTTCCAGAAAATGGGAATGCAATTTTTGGACTCTCTGTATTTAAAATTGTACCAGTTCTTCCAGGGACTGCAGCCCTGGCGGAAAAAAATTTTCCAACAATGAAAGTCATCAATCATACCTCAGAAAAAACTATAACAAGTTAGTGTCCCAGTAATGTAGCTATTATGCCAATCGAGGAGGAGAAAAGTTAGCACTAACTGCGAGGTTATCTTAGTGCTGCCTGCGATAGCGAGACGAGACAGAATTGGCCTGAAGTCGGAGAAAACAAATCAGCCAAATAATGAGCTCATGCGAGATTCGACCTGAGACTAGCTCACAGCTGAGCTGTGCAACATTACAAGAACAGTCTCTATCGAAATAGATCCTTAGAAAGACGTTGTGGGTGAGTTTTGAATATTGAACAAGCTAACTCATCCCCAACCCATATTGTGCTCCTTGCTATCTTTTGAAGGACTAAAGACCTAGAACTCTAAGAGATGTGCCCTGAGACTTCATGCATGCTCACTCAAGATAATTAGAATGATAAGGAACCTCTGTAAAGACACCAACTCGTCAGTTGTGATCATTTATGATTATGTTCACTTGTAATACTTAAGAGATGCACTACTCGTCTGTTGGGGGAAAATCTTGTAAACTGCAGAGTAATGTTAGTTTGCACTGTGCAGGCTCCTTCCCAACCCAGTGTGGCGAGGATGGAGAGGAGCATCTGGGAGTAGAGACCACTCTTCCTTCAGGTAGCAGTAAGAACACGTCTCCAGTTCCTTCCCCGTGCCCCATGGTTATGGCTCTGGGTTCAGAGAGGTTGTCATCAGGCAAGGAACGTGGAGAAGTGATCAGGTACATATTATCACCTGTAAAGTTCATTATTTTGCTTGTTCATAGAAAAAAAAAAACCTTGTGAAAAAGAAATAATCATATCTCAGAAAATGCTGCATTTATTGTCTCAGTGTTTAGAACGAGAAACTCTAAAGGTTTTGTTGAATGAGCTATGCACACATGGATACCCTTGTGCAAGGAGAAAAGAAAAATGTTTCTCCTATGTTGCTATTGTTGACATTGTTGTTTTCATTGCAATTTATTCTTTATCTGGGGATGAGTATCCTCCAGAAGGCCCCATGCGTTTTGTGGCTTGCTGATGGAGTGAGGCAGAACTCCCTTGACACGTAACAATACAAGCGGAAAAGCAAGTAAACAAAGTGTTACCCAGGATGACGTCGATAGGTTGCAGGCATTATTTGCACAACACCCACTGAAACCCATTCGTGGATGAAAATATGTTGAAATCCGCCATTCACGAATCATTCATAAGCAGCTGCAAACATCAACTTCTGCATGCTCTAAAATCAGATAATTGCAAATTTACGTTGCCAAGTCGTGGAAGCTATAACACTGATGACACCAGAAATGCTCTCCCTTATGTGGCAGGAGGTTGAGTTTTGTCTGGATGTAGTCCATGCCACTCATATCCAGATGTAATAAAATGTAAACAACTTTTTGAGTTTCTCTTTCTAAAGGTATACACATTAATAAAATAAATGTAGTAGTTTTTGAGATATGATAATTCTTTATTATTATTATTATTATTATTATTATTATTATTATTATTATTATTATTATTATCATTATTATTATTATTATTATTATTTTTATTATTATTATTATTATTATTGCTATTGTTATTATTTTTGTACTAGGTTTTGTTGGTCACTCTGTATTATGAAGTCTACCTCCTATATTTGTAAAATCACATCTAAAACAGTTAAATATTTTCATTTTGTGGACTTCCGGATCTTACAGACATAGAGACAAAATTAAAAATTCTGCTCTTAAAGCTCTAAATCAACTACATGCATGGAATACATCAAATTTGATGACACTCAATTTAAGCAAAAGTAACTACCAAATATTTTCACTCGGTAAAAAAGAAATAGAATTCAATATCCAATACAATGGCCAACACCTTCCTAGGACTTATGAATCTAAATATCTTGGAGTTACTTTCGATAGTAAGTCAACATGGAGCAACCATTTGAAATACATTTCTGAAAAAGCTCGTAAAAGATTCTCCCTTTTAAAAAAGACTAGCAGGAAAGAAATGGGGATGCTCTAGGAATTGAACACCACATACAAAATGTTTATACAGCCAGTGCTGACATACTGCGGATAAATTTTAATTACTTCACCTTTCATAAACGACATAGAATATGTTCAAAACCAAGCTCTCAGACTCATTACTGGTGGAATCAAAACAACTCCAATAGATTCTACGAGATTCCTCACTAATATTAACAGCATCAAAATGACAATAGAAGAAAAAGCACTGATTCATTATGAAAAACTTATCAGATTACCAGGAAACAATTGGCATTCATACACTCCTCTCTGTAGATTGAAAACTCAGAAAAGTTTCATATCCATTGTTCAAAAATTAAAACAGAAAATCAATATCCCGAATTTAAAAGAAAACTTACAAATTGAACCGAACCCTTTAACTCTATTAAATATAGAATATAATCTAAATTTAACAGAAGAAATACTGAAATCAGAAGTAAACATTGAAATACTGAAACAATTGTCTTTAGAGACAATTAATATTAGGTACCCTCCACAAAACTGGCTTCGTTTATACACTGACGGATCCTTGATCTCCAGAGAACAAGGTGCAGGTGCAGGTGTTACGTGCTGTCTCTTCTCACTTTATAGATCTCTTGGATATGGAACAACAAGTTTTGATGGAGAAATCATTGCAATAAGTGAAAGTCTCAGGAATCTTCTATGCCACATCAATAAATTTAAAAGTGCAGTTATATTGTCAGACTCCAAAGCAGCTATTCTGTCAATAGTCTCTAAACACACACCTTCATCTCAAACAGCAGAAATAACTAAAATGCTCTCTCAATTAATATCACTCAATAAAAGAATTGTATTCCAATGGATACCATCCCATTGTGGAATCATGGGAAATGAGAATGCGGATGCTTTAGCAAAGAAGGCCAGCACTGCTACTTACAGACCTGTTACTAAATCTACATATTACTCTGTGAAAAGATTTATTAAATCTACATACTTAGACTTCAACAAACAAAATTTGATAACACAATCTCAAGGGAAAAAATGGAACTCTCTGCATCAAAATCCACAGTTAATTCCCGATTTACCACGCAAATCGTCTGTAGCTGCATTTAGATTGGCAACAGGCCATGATTGTTTGGCCAAACACCTGCATAGAATTGGAATATATCAGTCCCCTAACTGCCCATTGTGCAACTCAAACCAAGAAATGGATTCGGAACACCTCAAAATCTGTGCTTCAGTGGCTAGTCATGATAATATCTTTGAAAAATATTGGAGTGCAAGAGGTCAAATGACTTTATTGTCAACTGCCTGGTATTAGAAAACAACAACATATTTTCATTTTCAATATGTCATCAGTATCATTTGTGAGGAGAAGGGAGGGGCGAGGAAGTGTGTGTGTGTGCGTGCAGGGAGGGAGGCACTCATGTAGTTTTTTTATGTATAGTCGTATTCATGTTTGATACCTGAGCAAAATATAATTTTCCTGGGTAGGACCTCTTTATACAACATTTCTTCATTTTCGCTAACTTGATGCTTTTCTTTCTCCATTTTAATTTGCTGGTAAAATGTAACCTGATAAAACAACCTTTGTTACTTCAAATACATGACTAACGAAGGGGTGGAGAAAATTGTAATAAAGTAATTGTCAAGCAAACACACTCGCTTTTAAAATTGTAGTATTGAGTGTCGAAGCTCTGAAGCAGGTATCAGTGCTGAGTAATGAGAAATGAATTGTGTTATTGGTCCACTTTACACTATGTTTGTTTATTTTTGTTGTGAATATAAAGATGACTTCAACAGTTGTGATGAGAACTGCTGCATTTATTTGAAAGTTTGGAATTTGATCTTTCTTGAATAGTCGTTAGTGCCTTTTTGTGTGTGTTAACAGGAGGAAGAGGGAAAATTCCTACGACATAGACAACATTGTCATCCCTTACAGCATTGCTGCGTCTACAAGGGTTGAAAAATTACAGTACAAGGAAATTCCTACACCAAAGTAAGTTTGTGCATATGTACGAATATTCCAGCTTTTGACACATTTTACTAAATCAAATTATACATAATCTGCTGTGCTTTAATGCAATGCCGAATTTATGTTCAGCAGAACTTTACAGTTGTTACCAGCCACTGCCATCTTTAAATAAAAACATTTCTGCTGTCGTGGGTGTCTGAACAAAACCTCTTCCAAAATTCAGTTATCATTCTTATTCGTGTTAAAAATAACAGCACACATTCTATTCTTCACCTGACATAATTAGGAACATTAAATCCAGACGTTTGAGATGGGCAGGGCATGTAGCACGTATGGGCGAATCCAGAAGTGCATATAGAGTGTTAGTTGGGAGGCCAGTGGGAAAAAGAGCTTTAGGGAGGCCGAGACGTAGATGGGAAGATAATATTAAAATGGATTAGAGGGAGGTGGGATATGATGATAGAGAATGGATTAATCTTGCTCAGGATAGGAACCAATGGCGGGCTTATGTGAGGGTGGCAATGAACCTCCGGGTTCCTTAAAAGCCAGTAAGTATTCATGTTAAAAATGTATTAGGTATTTTTTTAACAAAAGAAAGCTACTATTTTTCTTTTACTACAAGGATGTACTTGATATAAACAAAAGGAAATTTATCCATCTGCAAATTCAAATGTTGTTTGGGACAATACCATGCAATATGTATTGCTGTGAATGAATGTGACAGTGGCTCATTTCAAGTTTGAATGTCGTTGTGCTGCTATAGTGTCAGCTAAGCCATCCTGTTTTCTCTTTGCACATCACATGCTGAATGCAGCTTTTTCACTTTTCTGCTGTTACATGCTTGAACATTGTGCCACTATTACACAAAACAAATTGCAGATTAAGAATTTTGTTGTGCTGCCCAGTGTAACCTTTTACCTCAATTCAAACCAACTCAGTACAGTTAAGCATTCAGTGATGTGTTAGCAGTATCAGTACACTTAATATTTACGATTTTAAATTTCAGCCAAGATATTCTCTACCTTTCCACCTGGATTCTTCATAATCCAATACTCTGTCTGGTAACAAAGCTATTTCGTACAGAGTGTCAGGGATGAACATTACCAAAAAGAAAGTTTTATAACTCAGTAACTAATCAATTTATCGAAATGCCTTTTGCTGCAAAAGACAGAGGAACTCCCCAAGTTGTTACTGTGATAGTAAACCTCCACACATGCACATCTTGTCGCTCGACAGTTAGTATGTGTGACTGAAACTAGCAGGCCTGGATTCAAATCCTGGTTGGAACAGGTTACCTGGTTTGAGGTTTTTTCTAGAGTTCTTCTTGAACCCATTAAGAGCAAATGCTGGGTAACTAGGTGCTGGACCCTGGACTCATTTCGCTGGCATTATCACCTTCATCTCACTGAGATGCTAGATAATTATAGCAGTTGATAAAGCGTCATATAATAACTAACTAAAAAAAAAAAGCATAAATCTTAACAGCAATTGAACATCTAGTATTGTCGTAGTCAAAGATTCATTGCCACTAAATTCAATAACTCACTTTCTAGTTACAGACAGACATATCGAGGTCTACCTCAGGGCGCTGTCCTCAGCGCAACTTTATTCAATATTTATATAAATGACTTACCCTCCCTATTAGAGGAATCAAACATGAAAACAGCACTATTTGCAGATGATATAATTTTGTGGACTTCCGGATCTTACAGACATAGAGACAAAATTCTGCTCTTAAAGCTCTAAATCAACTACATGCATGGAATACATCAAATTTGATGACACTCAATTTAAGCAAAAGTAACTACCAAATATTTTCACTCGGTAAAAAAGAAATAGAATTCAATATCCAATACAATGGCCAACACCTTCCTAGGACTTATGAATCCAAATATCTTGGAGTTATTTTCGATAGTAAGTTAACATGGAGCAACCATTTGAAATACATTTCTAAAAAAGCTCGTAAAAGATTCTCCCTTCTAAAAAGACTAGCAGGAAAGAAATGGGGATGCTCTAGGAATACTTTGAACACTACATACAAAATTGATACAGCCAGTGCTGACATACTGTGGAGAAATTTTAATTATTTCACCTTTCATAAACGAAATAGAATATGTTCAAAACCAAGCTCTCAGACTCATTACTGGTGGAATCAAAACAACTCCAATAGATTCTATGAGATTCCTCACTAATATTAACAACATCAAAATGACAATAGACGGAAAAGCACTGATTCAGTATGAAAAACTTGTCAGATTACCAGGAAACAATTGGCAGTCATACAGTCCTCTATGTAGATTGAAAACTCAAAAAAGTTTCATATCCATTGTGCAAGAATTAAAACAGAAAATCAATATCCCGAATTTAAAAGAAAACTTACAAATTGAACCAAACCCTTTAACTCTATTAAATATAGAATATAATCTAAATTTAACAGAAGAAATACTGAAATCAGAAGTAAACACTGAAATGCTGAAACAATTGTCTTTAGAGACAATTAATATTAGGTACCCTCCACAAAACTGGCTTCATTTATACACCGACGGATCCTTGATCTCCAAAGAACAAGGTGCCGGTGCAGGTGTTACGTGCTGTCTCTTCTCACTTTATAGATCTCTTGGATATGGAACAACAAGTTTTGATGGAGAAATCGTTGCAATAAGTGAAAGTCTCAGGAATCTTCTATGCCACATCAATAAATTTAAAAATGCAGTTATATTGTCAGACTCCAAAGCAGCTATTCCATCAATAGTCTCTAAACACACACCTTCATCTCAAACAGCAGAAATAACTAAAATGCTCTCTCAATTAATATCACTCAATAAAAGAATGGATACCATCCCATTGTGGAATCCTGGGAAACGAGAATGCGGATGCTTTAGCAAAGAAGGGCAGCACTGCTACTTACAGACCTGTTACTAAATCTACGTATTACTCTGTGAAAAGATTTATTAAATCTACATACTTAGACTTCAACAAACAAAATTTGATAACACAATCTCAAGGGAAAAAATGGAACTCTCTGCATCAAAATCCACAGTTAATTCCCGATTTACCACGCAAATCGTCTGTAGCTGCATTTAGATTGGCAACAGGCCATGATTGTTTGGTCAAACACCTGCATAGAATTGGAATATATCAGTACCCTAACTGCCCATTGTGCAACTCAAACCAAGAAATGGATTCGGAACACCTCAAAATCTGCTTCAGTGGCTGACCATGATAATAATCTTTGAAAAATATTGGAGTGCAAGAGGTCAAATGACTTTATTGTCAAATGCCTGGCAGTAGAAAACAACATCATCATCTAGTATTCTATTGTATTGTATTGTATTTATTAACATTCCATGGTATTCATACATTGCTTCACAGCTAGAATATGGAACAAGTCAAAAAACGTAATACTATTATAAAGTCTTAATTTATAGTCACAGTCTAGATGAAATATATACAGACGAGGTTTACAATATAGTCTACTAGTACAACACAAAGTTTTAGTATCAATTTCATACAGCGTTATTGAATGTCATGAATTCACCTACAGAATATAAGGCGTGAGAAATTAGGTACTTCTTTAATTTAATCCTAAATAATTTTATGTTTTGAGTTTCATTTTTTATATCAATAGGGAGGCTATTAAAAAATTTTACTGCCATATAACGCACTCCTTTTTGATAGCATGATAGACTTGCCGATGGAGTATAAAAGTCATTTTTTGACGTGTATTTATGCTATGAACTGTTGAATTAGTTACAGAGTTTTCACGATTACATAGTAGAAATCACAAGGAATGGAATTGCGGTGTTGCCACCATAAAAATTTAGTGAGTTTGTCTGTTACCAGCAACAAACAGCATTTAGATCAATTTAATAGTTACCGAGTTATAAAACTTTCTTATCGAGTGTTCATTCTGTATATATTTCAGTTTTTGTATGTTCCCGACTATGATAAAGCAGGAAGTTTTCATTTTAGGAACTCGCGTATTTGAGGAGGACAGACTGACGTCATATATTACAGGAAAGGTAGCCACCATATTGTAAATGTGAACAGTCCCAGTACTGCTGCTGTCACTTCATATTCATTGTACGTATCTTGAGTGCTTACAAATTATCTGTTGTGCTTGCAGGTGGAGATCTGTCCAGTTGGAGGCTGAAACATTGAAGCTGGAATTGAAAAACAACGGTGTAGTCAGAAGATCTAGTCAGGAAAGTGATGTAAGTGAAACTTTTTTTCATAAAGATACCCAAGAACATAAAATTAAAAAAGAGTGTTTAAGTGAAGTACTTAATTACTTGTTTTGTAAAATACCAATTTCGAAATATTAAATCTAAACAAATATTGCTAGGTCGTAGGTGATAGAGATGAGAGTACCAGCACTCTAAGTGGCGTGTACTTAGACAATAGTGTGTTGAAATTTAGTGAAAATAAAAGTGCGAGAGTTCATGGTTAAATAGAAGGTAAAGGTAGTCACCCATGACGCCGAATCGGCCGAGAGTGTGGCGAGAGGCTAGGACTCCCATCTTCACAGACAGTCGGCATTGAATGGCAACAGGAATGTCAGTCCTACGTGCCCTCCACTTTACCCCCAAGAAAATGTCCCTGGTACTCATTTCTGGTAGAGGGGGCCGTAGTGTGGCTGGAAGGCTTATCAATGGAAAAATCTACGACCCCACCGGGAATCGAACCAGCGACCTTTTAGCTTTGCAGCATTGTGCCTTAATCATGCCCCATGCAAATAGAAATTTTCCTTAAAATGAGTTCTAAAAATTTCATGATAGCTGATGTTGACTACTAAAGGAAAATGCATACTGGTGATGTGGCAATTGTGACAGTGATGAGAGATAGAAAGAGGTGCTAGGAAATTTGCAACAGTTCTAGAGATATGAATAATTATCATGTTAGCTACTAATTCCCAAATATCCCCTTCTCTCCTGCATATTGATTAGGGTAGACCCAAAAAACGATTGTTCACAGGTGTATGTCGAACTAAACATCGTGAGAATATTGGCAGCATGCTTTCGGAGTCCTGAAAATTGTTTTGTGGTAAAAATGTATAGAATTCCTTAAATTTCTGTCCTTCAGAATTGTGTCACACTGTAGTTCATTGAGTTCCATCTGAAGTTCCAACCTGACCGACAGAATAAGGTAAAAGAAAAGTGAGAAATCCCTGAATCTGCACAGATATTCTTCTTTAAATTTCTGCAATAGTTGCGCATAGACCTTATTTAAAAATAAATTCTCTTCTGTTTCTGTAGAGCTTTGAAGCGATACAAATTCTTTGTCATTACTTGAGAATGGACTAATGTCAGTTTGGTTTGAAAGGTCCTTATCATGTCAAAGAATTCAGCAATTAAAACCTCCGATTGAGGTTCTGTACATCTCACTTGACGATATGTGCCTGAGGAAGTCTGATTAGTGTGACATGTATGCAATAGAGAGGAAAGGAACTGGCAACACTACCTATCTCCTGGCTTAGTTGTCTCATGAATGATGCCTTATTAGTCTGACTTGTGAGGTTCAAATCTTCTTTAGGCAATTGACTAAACTGCAACCTCTCTGCCTTGCATTTCTGTATTTAGAATGTCCACTTGATTGAAGATGTTGCAAAAGAAAGAAAGATCCTGCAGCCAAATACTGTCTTATAGTTCAGGAATGTTTTTCACTTTCAATTTCAGAAAGAAAATAATTCGCTTGAGGAAAACAGTGAAGTATTATGTCAGTTTGAAATTGGTACTAAAATGGCGGTGCCAAACAACAACAACTGGCTCTCAAACAGACAGTCTGCTTTAGAGCTGTCAAGAAGACAACCGAAGAGAAGATGTACCTCACAAATGAGAATATCCCTCCCAGCATTAGCAAACGTGAAGGACAGAGCTGTGTCACATCAAGAAAAGTTGTAGAAGACTTCAATATAGTGAGCCAAAATAAAACGTCTAATATAATTGACAGGTCTAAGCATAACACAAAGTTTGTTGAAAGTCGGAAGTTTCAAGAAGTGAAGGAATTACAAATGTAGTGAAGCCTCATTCCATATATTTCGACTGGAAGAAAGACCTAACATTTATGATGGCTGGAAGTCAAAGGGATATGTGGAAGAGTATTATACTAGAATTGAAAAACCGGGCAACAGTTATCTCAGTCATCATCTTTAATCCGATCAGTACGGTTTGGTTAAAGTAGCTGTGTCAGGTTAGGATCTTTGGTCCATGTGTTCTGTGCATAGCATCCAATAGCAGTCATCCATCGTGGAGTCATTCCAAAATCCCTGATGCTCTGATTCATTGCCTTGATGTTTTGGTGAAACCATTCACCTTGCTCACCATGTAACTTCACTGAGATTGTCTGGAGAAAAGTCAGTGGCAATGCAGAAAATGAAGTGTGACGGACATGCGACATCCCATCACTTTATAAGAATTCAAAAGTTTTTCCATACATTCTTTATAATCAAAATACTTTTTTTCTGTGCAAGAAATGATTACAGATCCATGCAAAGCTGTTGCAAGCAGTTGTCTGTCTCTTTGCCCTGATCACTCTTATTTGTAGCCCCACGAAAATGCAGATATCACAGAGCTGACTGAGCCCACGTGTAAGACAGGGGAAGGTTCGCCTGTTCTGTGACTATGATTTGATATGAAACAAGACAAACCCTGTACAATATTGAAAGAAAATGCTTGCAACAAATAGCAGTTTCTCTTCTTAATACTAAATTGAAAACATATTTTGAAGAAATTGGATAGAAATGCAGAAGTAAAAGCTGTGTTGAATTGTCATGTTAATTTCAACTATTTGTTAGTATGGAAAATAAGATCTTGGCCAATCTGTGTTGTGTTACTTACTTAGTGATTTAATGTTGGTAATATTTTACTGCATATTAAAGAAGGCATTAAAATTTATTAGTGTGATATGTGTTTTGTGATACCTTTCTGGTAAATGAAAATCGTGAAATATATCTACTGTTTCTGCCCTATTATTTGTACCCATTAAATTCTCTTGGTAAGAAGTTAGGAAAGTGGTAATTTGTTACTGGTGAAGCATTAATTAAAATGTATTGCATTTCTCTTCTTCAGAATTGCAATTACTGTTAGTCTTTGTGGATTTATACTTCACAGCATTATTGTTAGCTTTGAGTTGTTGTGTATGTTTGAAGGTTAATCTTATTATAATTTCTGTATAATGAGGGATTTAGGAAACAAAATTGATTGCGAATTAATTGTAGTTTGTGGAAGAGACGAAATTAATTGTCTAATTTAGCCAATTGTATTAAGCTCAATTAAAACAGAAAAATATTTTCCGAAACTGATCGGAAAAGTTTCTTTATCTATTCCCTCTCCTAAATTGCGTAAATTCTTGTAAAATCTAATACAGTTAAATGCTTACAGGACAGTTCTGTCATTCCCTTACCCGTCCTCCCTAGAGGTAATGGGTGTGTTTAATCAGATAGGCCTATCAGATTATTGAAAATTTTATCTGTGTTGATGCTGATTTTGATAATAATAATTGTATAGAAATTCATCCCACCTTCCTTATCCTTTGTGACAGTTGTTATAAGTCTGTATAATCATGATATTGTAATGTTGGCAATGTAATTTTTAACTTATTTCCCCATGATATAGTTCTTGAAAAGGTACCTCTACAGAAATTGTTTTTACAAGTACTCAATATATCACTTCATCTTACTATTGAATTCGTGTATTTTTTCGTTCGTATTTATTATATTTTAACTTCTTATCATTTTAAGATAATTGTATTGATCTAATACACATGATTGAAAAATGTATTAAAATGCATGACTAATGGGGATGTGCCATTACGGCACTCATGTGGGTTAGTAACTTTCATTGTCTTTTTCAAAATTGTTATTATGAGCCAAGCTTATGCTCTTTCTGTAATGTTAGGTGGAAGATTTGAATGACGACACAATTTCGGCACGGCATGATCGGTGTGAGGTGGAAGAGAAGAAGAAATTCATGAGTTATATCAAGCTTCCCCACACTGGAAGGACAAGAGCTCACCGTCGCACAGATAGCAGAGCTGAGAGCAGTGGTGCCAACACTCCTGGTCAGTGTAGATATTTTACATGTTTTTACAAGGAATGAGCGATATGTGGGCAAGGGATAGGGAAGGAAGAGGTCCAGGTCATAATTTTTGCAGGATTAATCCATGATGTCGGCCATTATGACACAGAAAAATATTCAAACCGTGTTAAATTTTGATAGATACATTGATTATTAGTTAATGCAAAAATGACAAGGAAATGATTCTCATTTGAGAGCAGAGTTTTGAAATCCTCGAGCATGCCCAGACAGATTTGCATAGTATTCCTCTTATCTTGGATTCTTTGAAAGTGTGATGGTCACAAAATAACTTCATTATTTAAATCTGTTGAGAGAAATTTAAGTTGCCACGAATCATTCCCAGGAGTTATTATTAGTTTTAGTATTTAAATTAAAATAAATGTGCGTGACCATCTTCCTAATTCTCAGCTTTCAATACAGAGACATAGTTTTTTATGAATATCTGCTCCATATGTTAATTCTGCCTGGTATGTTTATGTAATATCTCTTACTATTATGTATTATTAATATTCGTCTTACAGTATCTGTACCTTCCTCCATTTTTCCTTAGCTTTACATTTTTCTCTTGTAAATAAATACTCTGGCATAATAAATCGATCATTATTGCCCCACTTCGCATAAAGAAGTGCACGTGTTAACAGAAGAGAAGCACACACAGAATGATATGCCGGGTCTAATGCAGTGGTTGCCAAACACCACAAAATAGTGACGTAATAGAAATGCGACCCGCACACCACTGTCGCAGAGAGTTGAGTGGAATGGGTATCGCTTCAGGTAATGCAGTGCAGAGACGGACTGTGACCGGAAAACAAAAACAAAGTAATATTCTTCTACTTACTAGTCACATACATTTAATCCATGTTAACTTTTTTCCCTCCGTTCATCATTATTGTATAATTATCAAAACAAAATATATCTTATTCGTTATGATAGAAAACACGTACTTTACACCAGCAGACATTTGAAATCAGGAGTTTCATCATAAGCAACCACCGTAATTTGTGCATGAAGACTCCCATCTGTTAAGCGAGATCTTTCACATGACTTTATAGCGTTCATTTTAGAAAAAAAATTATACACATATGTATGTTGAATCAAACATAGCTTCAGTTCTCACAGCGAATTTTCTGAGACACGGGACGAAAGAAAAGTGTTTCTCCCATCTTCTTGAAATTTGCGTTTTTGCTTATTAGTTTTCTGTTCCGAAAGAAACATTTCGAAACACAGTATCGACACACTTACAGTAGGCCTATTACAAGTGTACTGTACGTCCGCTGCTGATACCTATCTGCTTACTTCTAACGAAGTGAAGGAGCTAGGAAGAGGGTGGGGGTTTGATGTCATCGTTACACTTGGATAGAGACAGGGGCGACACAGCTTTTGGCGATCACTGGTCTAATGATCATGGGATGACAAGCATGTAAGCATTGTAGATAAAACCTTCGACTCTTCCATGAAAATTAATTATGTGTTAATAATGGTAAAACTACTAAAATAATAAATGGTACGTAAAACATTACATGCATCGTCAGGCTGCTTTAGACATAATGAGTTACACGTACAGTAAGTACAGTGCCTTATGCAGCCCACAAGATAGTCGTAGAAGAATTTTCTGGACAGTCAGTCATAATTACCACCATATTACACTGAGAATAAAAATAAAACACATAATAGTTTTATTTAAAAGCATTCTATCTAGTGTTTAGCATTTGGGCTTTCCTGGGTCAAAATATGACGCCTTCTGTACAGCATTTGTCTTGTACACTCTAATTTCAAACAACTGTATGCACCATAGGACGACTAAAAACTTAACCTAGAAACATTCAGTTCAATTTCACGATCACCACAGAAGAAATTCTGCCAGACGCAACAGAGAACTGAACTCCCTTGCACAGGGATTGTGTTGGGCCAGCAGACATTGCAAGAGGATTGTGTTTTGATTCGAACTGACTTCACTGCGAGGGTGTAGAGCTGGGCACAATAGCTCGTCAGTTGACGTGACAGGTTCTGTATTACAGTGTGCTGCCAATATCAGGAATTCTTAACAGATGATATGAATGCTAAGCATGCTTTCACCATAACCTCCGTCATCAGTGGTTAGAATTTCTTATGTAGTTTTCCTTAATGTTGTGCTATACATCAAAATAATACACAGGAGTACTGCATGAAGTTGTGCTTCTTCCAGAAGTCACGTGGAATTAAAACATTGTTTTGGAAAATGTGCCAGTAATTGAAAATTTGAATATTAGCTGTACTTATATTTTGTTAAAATTTCAGTGGCACAGCATAATGAACCTCAGCAGGCAGTACACTACTTTCAACACTTGAGTATAAATAATTGATTAAATGACGATCTTACTCGTGTTAATTATCTAAGCATGTGTGGCTTACAGCTGTTCCGGTGCTATTTGTATTTTTGCATTTATGAAGCCATACAAAAACTTTTTAACAACTATGTGAATGGCCTCAATTTCTCCATCATAATTTGTTGTATATTTTCCAACACTTTTGTAGGAAGAAAAGAAATGGCAGGTTGCATAGCTCCAGTATCTTCCCTAGAACATCAGGGTAAATGTGAATCCAGTTATTTCGCAGATAGTTGGTGTTTGGGTAAAGGGAGATAAGTCATAAAAGTGAGTTTTGAGCTAAATGAGAAACTTCGGACCCTTAGTGTAAATAATTATCTACACAAATGAAATACATCAAGTGCTGGTATTAATTTGTTTTTTGCACACCTGCTTGTTGAATTTAACTTTTGTATTCCAATGGATACCATCCCATTGTGGAATCCTGGGAAACGAGAATGTGGATGCTTTAGCAAAGAAGGGCAGCACTGCTACTTACAGACCTGTTACTAAATCTACGTATTACTCTGTGAAAAGATTTATTAAATCTACATACTTAGACTTCAACAAACAAAATTTGATAACACAATCTCAAGGGAAAAAATGGAACTCTGCATCATAATCCACAGTTAATTCCCGATTTACCACGAAAATCGTCTGTAGCTGCATTTAGATTGGCAACTGGCCATGATTGTTTGGCCAAACACCTGCATAGAATTGGAATATATCAGTCCCCTAACTGCCCATTGTGCAACCCAAACCAAGAAATGGATTCGGAACACCTCAAAATCTGTGCTTCAGTGGCTGGCCATGATAACATCTTTGAAAAATATTGGAGTGCAAGAGGGCAAATGACTTTATTGTCAAACGCCTGGCATTAGAAAACAACAACTTTTGTATTCACTTGGGAAGCAAAAATCCCATTGCACAAAAATGACTTGATCCCCTTTACCTGAACACCATCGAATTGCCTTTGATCCTTCAGCATTTATATGTTTCTTTTGTTAAAAGTTATGTCTGAATCCAGGAAGGATTAGACCAGGATTTTATCGAGTTATAATCATTTAACAGATTTTCTCTTTTGTTTGGCAAATCTAGATATTGTTTCAGTTTTGTGATTTATTGAAATGATCTATTTTGGGCTTTCAGAGTATGTATAGAGTCGTGATACTAGAATTGCAGAGCGTTATGTGATTTAAAATATAGTATAATTGCATTATAATATGATAGGCATACTTTCTGGCAGCTTGTAAAATATTGCTCTTTGTTTTCAGATCCAATGTCACCTAACAACATGCTGGATCTTCATGGGGAGGCTGGAGGATCACCCCTGACGTCTCCACCCGCAACTCCTCTGTCCGTCCTAGTAGAGAATGATGGCGTTCCATGTCAGCAAGTGTTGGGACGGAGGCGGACAATGTCTCAGTCTCGGTGGGCCAAGGACAGGGATCGAGACAGGGACGAGCCTCGGAGCAGCACTCCAGACTCCGTGGTTGAGGTGAGCTTCTTCACAATCTGCGTATCTGTAGACTTTGTCTCTGGTACACATGGCACTGTGATGATGATTAATAGAGCAGTAATGGAATGCTGATATGGGAAACGGGAGTAACCCACGAAAACCTACTACCAAACATTGTCTTTGTTCACCACAAATTGCACTGGTATCTGCTGGGATTCGAACCCAGGTTACCAGTACTGAAAGCTGCAGTGGCATCTGGTGAACGTGAATGAAAGATGTGCTGCCCAAAAAGACATGGTTTAATGACTCTTAGAAATGCGTGCGCACTACAGTATTGAAAAAGGATAAAACAATAGCTATTTGTGCAACAAGTTGCGGAATGATGGCGTTTTAAGCACAAGAAGTGGAGATGGTCAGCCAACCCGAAGGGGAGGTGAATAACATGGCGAGTGCTTAAAACGCTAGTTTCACATGTGTTTCATACAAGGTTTTTTAGACAGTCACTCGAGAGTCCCTAATGTATTTATATTTTGAAGAGATTAAAATTGTTGATTTGTTCTCTCGCAATGGTGAACTTCTGATGTTAAAGACGAA
This sequence comes from Periplaneta americana, assembly GCF_040183065.1. NCBI lineage: Eukaryota > Metazoa > Arthropoda > Insecta > Blattodea > Blattidae > Periplaneta > Periplaneta americana. Next base: position 159,046,731 of record NC_091130.1, on the reverse strand, counting down.
AAAGTATTACATTCGTATGGAAAGAGATAGATTTCATGGCTTTCGGGTATGTAGTAAGCTGTGGTGATTGTTTTAGGGAGTTCTGCTTGTCATGTAATTTTGGAATATAGAATTATTACAACGAAAGTGATAAATACAATTAGGAAAATGAGTGATTCGGAAGTGAATTCCGACATAGAAAATGCACCAGAAACTGCGATGACTATGTTCAACCTACAAAAAAAATTATGTTTTCATTATTTCTAATTAGCGTACTTAAAAGTATTTTTAGGCACAGACATTTACTTTTAAGCACTCTAATTTACAGATGCGGAAATCAATGACTTTACGATACTGAAATGAGAATCGAAAAGTCGTCATTATGAAATGACAAAGTATTCCATTTGTACTGGTGTACATTGCATATCTAGCACACCCCTGGAAAGCCGATGCTTCAGCCATTCGACTAACGGTGTTATGGTTGAGGTATAATTTCTATCATGATTGCCTGCATTTTTCTGGTTTTTTTTATATATTTTTATTATTATTGTTATTGAATTTCATACAAGAAACATTATATAACAGAATTTTTTTATCTCTTTGATAAGAACGTGATTTTGTGCATGTAATCACAACAGGAAGATGCGTTTTGTATTAGAAAGTGGTTTTTTGTTTCTTGCCATTTGACATTTGGTGGGAAACAACAGGCAATCAGCACAGACAGTTGAAAGTACTTTTTGCGTGCTGTCATATATTAGTCAATCTTTAATGTGCATGCCTAGCATTGAAAGTAATGCTTTAGGAATGACTGTCTGAAAAATTGTTTTATTTAATACTTTGAACTGTAGTCTGAAGTAGTGGTGATGATGCTGCTACTACTGCTGTTGTTATTGTTGTTGTTGATATTATTATTATTATTATTATTATTATTATTATTATTATTATTATTATTATTATTATTATTATTATTATTATTGCAGGTGCCTCCATATGAGCCTCGAATATTTCCCCTGCCTGATGATGTTTACGACAAGATGTTGAAGGCAATGCCAGAAGGACATCCATTCCCACCGTATTCCATGGCACCAAAGAAGCTTTTCACCAAAGATAATAACGAAATGGTAATTTTTCAACTATTTGTCCAGTTTTTACTTACTACATTATACATAGGAAATGTTTTTATTCTTGATAAAATCGTAAACTTCCACAAAAGCTGAATTTTCTACATTCTTCTTATTGAGTGAAGAACAGTAAGTAAAAGTTATCTTCCATATAAGTACATAATATATCTGACCAGCGTATTAGCCAGAAGCATGGAGATATGGTGTCTGATAGATTTAACTGATATTTAAAATCACATAAACTAATCTAACCATCACAGGCAACAAATTAGAATACCTAACATCGCTGTAACAAAAAGGTAACCAGTAAACATACTCAAAACACAGAAGAGCTTTTTAACTTATGTGAAAGATACAAAAGAAGAGTCAGTAATTCCACAGCTGGCAGAAAACCTCATGTTAGTAGAGAACGCACTTAACAAAAATTCAATAAAATATAACTTATATTTAGATCAAAACTTAAAAAAATTAGATACTGACAACAATAATGAGAGCTTTAGCACTAGAAACCATCGATTCAAAATATCCACATACAGAATGACTGCAAGGCGCTGGAGCTGGAGTTACTGCCCTGTTTTTTTCAGTTTACATAATTATGACATTTGTTCAATTTAAAAAAGACTATACAATGGATCCCCTCACATTGAAATGGAAATTAAATAGCAGATGCCCTGCCAAAAGAGGTACAACAATAATACAGAAACGAAGCCAGGCATTGTCTTTCCATTCTATAAAATAAATCATTCACAACAGCTTTCATTTGATCCAGAAAAAAGAAAGAGAGGACAAAATCGATGGGAAATATTAAGAAATTCCACAAACACCCCAAAAATTTGCTTTTGCTTTGTTTGGATTGTGACAGACCATGACTGTTTATCAAGCCATCTACACAAAATAGGAGCATTCAGTACATCTTCCTGTGTACTAGACAACACCAGTAAAGAAATTAATATGGAACTACAGCTGTAGCTAAGGAAGATACCTTGGTGCAAAAGTATTGGAGTGCACGAAGACTTTGGCTTTGTTGTCGAATGTCTAGGCATTGGAGAGCTAGGCTGTTAGTGGTTTAAATGCCAAAACAGCACATTACAAACCAGCCAACCATGTGTGTGCATGCCCCCCCCCCCCCTGTATAGACAAAAGGCAGGGACCAATATATCAATTCGTTATTCTGGCATTCATTATAACGACATTTACTGTACTTTCCATTTGCTAGAGACCCAAGTTCATATCTCTCCAAGTCTGGTGATATTTTTGTGGTGGATAGGAACTGTGTTAAGGAACGTTTTCTCGAGGTATTTCCATTTTCCATGCCATTATTACATGGTTTCTTGATGATGTATAATCGTGGTGCATTACCAGTGGAAAACTACAAAACTACTATTGTATCATAGCCAGGCTTCGAGACTTTGGACCCGATACAATAAGTTTACTGTGCATGCACTATAGGTTGTTGACTCGCTGCAGGTAGATAGAGATGTGTTGAGGTAACAACGTTGCTATTTAGAGTAGAGTACGGTAGTATGGGGAAACACACATGTACATTCTGAAAGTAAATATACATTACACAATGACAATGTCAAAAGAATGTGAAAAGCATTTATTCTCCTGTCTTTTATAAGCATTTGTGTTTAATTATACACAGTGTTAATGGTGGAAATAAGCATGTAGCAATTTTAATTTTTTCATATTTTATCCTATTGGTCGTCTTTAGGAAGTGCAGTTACAGTACCGAAATGCAATGCACCTACTACAAGATACATTTTCAGTGTCTCAAACAAATCTTTTTCGGTTATCTGCCAAAGTTTGTACTGTAGAAAGCTGCGCTCTACGTGATAGGAGCAAAACGAAGAAACCTAACGTCATTGCAGTCTCCAAGAGAGAGTCCTTTATTCTCGGGTGACTCTATGTCCACTAATTTGCTGTTTATGTTACACAATGTTCCATATCCGTTATTTTTACTTAAAATTGATTCCACTTCTGTTTTACACGTTCAGTAACCGGTGTACTTGATGTCTCATTAATTCTCTGCATCATTTTCTAAATTAATTTGAGGGCTTCCGGCATCTCTTGCTGTGACTTTTCTAACCGTGTAATAGTTTCAGACACAGTTTGTATGAAAACCAAATTATTCGTCAGAACCTTCAAATCCAGAGCGTTTTCCTTTCAGTATTTGTTGGCATCCATTCTACAGTACCCCCACCCACTGTACGCTTTACCACTATACTCAGTACGCCGTTATGCGAATTTCCCACTGAACTGCTCTATTGGATCCGAAGTCTCGAAGCCTGATCATAACATGTAAGGAGTCCATAGAGCAAGTAATTCAGAAAATTCCTAGTTACTGCTATATGATGTTAGTCTGAGTATTGGGGTATCACACCCTGCAAGTAAACAGATTGATAATTCATATACCAGAGTCAGTTACATTTTATCTACCTTGTCAGATATAGCCAAGGAGTTGGGGAACTGTGGAGTGAAGGTGTGTGCTTGCCGTTTGTTGCAGGATGAGAGTAGACCTGTCACCCCCAGCACGGACTCCACAGAATCTGCTATGGGCGAAGGTGAAGACCCAAACGATCCCGAGTGGACTGTGGAGGAAGAAAGAGAATTTGAACGAGAACGTTTAAAAGCCACGATAAAAAGATAAAACTGACCTTAAGCATATGGCAGGCGTTAATTCAAATTCCCAAGAATTGGACCAACTCTTGGACAGAGCTGGGCCCGGGATAAAACGCGACAGAAGCAAAACTTAGTCTGTTAGCTTCAGTATTATGGCACAAGATTCCAGTTGGTACATGTGGATCGGTTTTGTCAGTAATGAATCATGTTTATTGCTGTCCGAATACGATATAGTCTCGCAAGTTGATATTGTGCCATTTGTGCATTCTGGAGGATCATCACACTTGAGAGCCAGCCGTTGTAACTAGTGTAACGTAATATAGGTACTATAGTACATAATGTCCCACCACTGTCTCTTCAGTGAGAAGCAGAGAAAAATTGGTTGGAGGGATAATGATATAGGAAGTCCATTTTAATCTGTAAGTGCACTTTGCGTGGTGTAAGCTGCCTGTTCTGTCACTTGGCCTATCGGATTAAGTTGGTTGATGATCATTTCAGTTGAATATCTTACTGTGTGCCCTTCGTTCGGTTGGAGTTAATTTAGGTGTTCTCAGACAGCTGTTAGTATGTTGCAGTTGAATTGTCTTTAGTACTAAACTTGCACTCTTATTTTTTATATGATTTCCTAGTCTTAAAATGTTAGGTGGTTTACGTACCAGTTGATCGGATCTCTTTTCCTGTTAAGTAGTGGACTGAGGCAGTCGGGAACTTGTCTCTTGTAATGATTTTAAAATTGTTTGAAGTCGTTCTGGCCAACTGTTGATGGAGCAGGCTTCCTCATGTGTAGATGTCGATGTACTCTTTATAAGAGCATATTCTATTTACTACGTATCTCGCCTGCTTGGAATATTACATACATGCATACTGCAAGCTAACCATTCCATGGTAGTGTGAGAGCATGTGTACCCTCCCCATCCGTACTGTACCATATTGAAACTGATGAGACTGATCCTATTGGTTGGCGCATACGAAGTGAGTGTTTTGGATTGGTTGTGTGTAGAAGCATATTGTAACAAGAGACCATGAAGTGCACTCACATATTGTGAGATATTTATGTAGTTACAGATTTTGTATGCATTCTCCAGCACTAATACGCTTACCATGAAGAGAAAATGAAAGCTTTCCTCAAAGGAGTTGTAATACACATTCTCTCTTAGTTTTAATAAAATTGAAAATACAATGTAAACTGACTATGCGGTCAACACCTCCTGTTAGTTTGTGTTTTAAACCTTTATACTTTTGGTTACTTTATTTTGGTAGAGGTCGATCCCACGACCTACACTTTGAATTTGGACTTCTTTTCCACATCAAGATTGAGAAGTGCACTTTAAATATGTTACTACTGTATGTAGTTTAGACAACATGGCACCCACTGTGTTGGTCGGACTGGCAAATGTTTGCTCCATTCCTTTTGTGTCCATGAACTTTTGTACCACCATCCAAACCCACTATACAGTATTGTAACAATCAACAGGCCATTTGTACAGTATCTTTGTTACACCTGACTTGGCCATTCTGGCATATCAGTAAAGGAAGATTGGGTAAATGAAGTGTGAAGCAGATGTGCAAAGTTCATTGTTGGATATTTGTATTTTGTCCCAAACTGGGACTTCTTCAGAGAATAAACCCTAGAACAACACCACAATACTTGGTACTCTGCATTTATGTTGGCAACCTCAGCAATTTCCACCACTTTTACTTACAAGGAAAGTGTGCACTGTAAATCCTCTGAGGTAAGTATCATTTATATCTTTCTTCAGCCCAAGTTTAACAAAATCAAACATTTGTTTTACCCCTACTTTTTAAACTGGTGCGATATGGTATTGATCATTCACTTGTATTCAAAGTTGTTACATGCCTAATGGAAAATAATTGGTTTTCATTCATCTCTCTACTTTAATTTTCGTTCATACACTGAGAAAGCAAAGACAGCGATAAAGTGACCATGACGAAAGTAACTTAACTTGAAACTAAATACCTTTTCCGCAGCCCCGAATGCTACTAGGAGACCTGGACTGTGCAAACAGCAGCAATGCGAGAAGAAGAAAAAAGTTGCTAAATTAAAATCATGATTTGTCATACATTTGTACCCAGTATGTTTTTTACAATACCATCAATATAACAGTTTAATAAACAACAAACAGAGCAGAGAGGAAAGAAATTATAAATGTTATACAAATTAAGAACTGCAAGTACATAAGAATAACCCCAGGCAAGGGGGGTGGTAGTAATAAAAGAGATATTAAATACTGAAGGTCTAATAACGGCATAAATTGCCGAAAGAGAGAGAACTAATAACTAACATGAAATAAGAAGTGTAAATAATGGTAATACTCATTAGGAGTGATCAAATGCCCACAAGAAAACGTACAGTTCCCCGTAGCGCACAGGCTCTGATAAATACGATAAAGTTCAACACTCCAATCTTCAGCTGAATGCAGATGCTGGTCCCCGTAAGATACGTCGTCGTAGACTCACAAACTATTACCAAGAGTACAATCATATACTCGGAGAAACTTCACTGTCGGGTAAGGATGTTAACCATTCCGCGCTATCCGGAATATAATAATTAACAGAGCTGGCCAGTGCTCTGTTAACGTTGAAGCACACAGAGACCGGGTCTATGTAACTACAACATAAGACCGGCTTCTATCAGCGATGCGTCCCACGCATAATCAGAGTCGTTCCCTTTCAACCAGGCGGGTGAACTCAAGCCCAACCGTGGCAAACTGCAAGCAAGCGACGAATCCCTCGGTGAAGTCTGCAGACTAATGGTCGTCTCTCTCTCCTGCTGCCGAGTGAGTGTCGTCTCCCGAGGCCGCTCATAGCTCCTCCAGCAGACAGCACACCGCCCTCTTCTTTTTCCAATCAGAGAGGGAGAAATGAGGGTGCGTTCACAAAATAGAAAAATCAATCTAGCCACCAATATAACAGAAATTCCCGCAGCATAACTACACCACAACGTTGTACCATTAAAGTAGGTAACTGAAATTAATTTTGCACAAATTCACTGAATAGGTATACAGAAATTCCGTCTGTTTCTTCATGTAATACTCTAGCATAATCGTGTGGCTCACATGTTATGTTGTGTGGATTTTGAAGCAGTATCATAGGTGATCAAAGTTACATAATTTTCTGTTTATGAAAATTGGCATTTAAAGACGTAACACATGCTAAAATATTTAAAACTTGCTACACTGGTTCACTCACATGCAATAGGTGTGTTAACAGCAGGGGTCGTGATCTTACTTGCTTTCTCTCAGGAAGGGATTTTCCACTCATTAATATTTTTGGTTTATTCTGAGTTTCATCTGAAGTCAAGAGCCTCCATTCATCCTCCTTTCCATGCACTTGTAATTCCAGAGAAAATCTTGAGGTTCTACTACTGTTCATTCTTCTGAAGATATCAGATCATTTTAATTTCTACGTCATTCTGATATTTCCAGTTCTTGAATACTTTTGTTCCTGGTCCTGTCTGTCCCTTCTTGTTTAGTCTGGTATGTTCTGAAGGAATTTAATATCCGTTGCATGCAGTTTATTTTCTGCTTCGTGCACAGCATGGCTCACTGAAGTGGTGTGCAACTTGAAAATGGATCACAGTCCTGCCATCTATCCGCAATATGCGGAACGCGAATTACGCAAATGAAGTGGAGTTGGCATTGGATACATACATATTTTCTGCTCCATATGTTAAGTTTGGCCTGAAGTGTGTTTTATGCATTTTTTAAATATACTTCCTTTTGGTATGTTCTTGTTTGATGGTAAGCCTTTCAAACTACAGTAAAATTTAACACTATTTGGTATTCTTATATAATTTGTCCTGCAACTTTTATTTCACTTCGTAGATACACTAAACTACAGTACATATTTACTGTAATACTTTATTGCTTATTATAATATAGTTCTTTGTTTATATCTTTCTTTTGCATTTTTCGTAGCTACCGGTTTCATTATTATCAATTTTAATCCATATTCATTTGTGGGATATTTCGAACTTCTTGTTATTTTACCCAAATCATTATGCCATTTATCCATATTTGTGACAAGACAATCCCTGGCCATACCCCACTTGCTGTTTGGAACTACTCTGATGTACCTACTGCATTTTTGACACAATATACAGTAGGCTATACAGTTTTCATATTGATGTATTGAATGTAATACAAGAAACCACCAAGAAAATCGTCTGCCTATTTTTGAAGTGAATTGCCATTGTGTGTTTTTGGTTTCAAGTAGAGATGCAATGACTTGTTACTGGAATTGTTATATTTAATGTGTGTTGTTTCCATATGAATTGATTCATACAGTAGACACTGAACATGAACAAAACCGGACACATAATTTAGAGTAAATTGCTATATTGTACTGTATTATACAGACAGCATGTTCAAAACCTCTTTGCTGGTAATAGGAGTGCAGAGAATGTGCATTTTCGTGGAAACTTTGAATACGATTTTTGTAGTGTTGCACTGCTTTTTTTTATGAAAAGTAATATTAATAAAAGTAGGCCCCTCATACATGTTACCATACTGAGGAACAACACACTGCACTCAGCTCTAAATTAATCCAATTCTCCAGTATATTGCGTGGATCATTCGAAAATTAGTGGCAACACTTCAAGAACAAGAAAGTATTTGTTAGTAAACTCCGTCTCTGAAAGGCGAGGGACCACTGCTCTAAGCCTCTAAGTGACTGCTGTACACTGCAGCATCCACATGTCTTCCAAATGGAACACAATGAGTGGTTGATACATCGTCATAATCATAAACAACACGCACAACTTTGAGAGGGCCTGCTCTCGCCTTGGGGAATCCTGAGTGCTGCCACTCTGATGGCAACAGATCTAAGATATCTGTAAAGAAATGTTCACAGCATTGTAAATGCACTCTTGCTTTTTCCTGTGCTAAACATTTCTTTAGTGCATTGCAGATAATGTTATTACATGTAAAGTATCAATGAGATTTACAGACAACACATATCAGACACCACTCCATCTCATACACATGATACACTGCTAGGACATGTGTAGATACAGTCTATATCAGGCTTCGAGACTTTGGACCCGATACAATAAGTTTACTGTGCATGCACTATAGGTTGTTGACTCGCTGCAGGTAGTGAAAGGTAGAGATGTGTTGAGGTAACAACGTTGCTATTTAGAATAGAGTACGGTAGTATGGGGGAACACACACATATGGACATTTTGAAAGTAAATATACATTACACTATGACAATGTCAAAATAATGTGAAAAGCATTTATTCTCCTGTCTTTTATAAGCATTTGTGTTTAATTATACACAGTGTTAATGGTGGAAATAAGCATGTAGCAATTTTAATGTCTTCATTTATCCTATTGGTCGTCTTTAGGAAGTGCAGTTACAGTACCGAATTGCAATGTACTACAAGATACATTTTCAGTGTCTCAAACGTAAATCTTTTTCAGATGTCTACCAAATACAGTTTGTACTGTGAAAACATGCGCTCTACGTCACATGACGTGATAGGAGCAAAACGAAAAAACCTAACATCATTGCAATCTCTAAGAGACAGTCCTTTATTCTCAGGTGACTCTATGCCCACTAATTTTCTGTTTATGTTACACAATGTTCCATATCCGTTATTTTTACTTAAAATTGATTTCAACTTCTGTTTTACACGTTCAGTAACCGGTGTACTTGGTGTCTCATTAATTCTCTGCATCATTTCCTAAATTAATTTGAGGGCTTCCGGCATCTCTTGCTCTGACTTTTCTAACCGTGTAATAGTTTCAGACATAGTTTGAAAATAGGTTTGAAGAAAACCAAATTATTCGTCAGAACCTTCAAATCCAGAGCATTTTCCTTTGCGTATTTGTTGGCATTCATTCTACAGTACCCCCACCCACTGTATGCTTTACTACTATACTCAGTATGCCGTTATGCGGATTTCCCAATGAACTGTTCTTTTGGGTCCGAAGTCTCGAAGCCTGGTCTATACCATGTGGAAGCTCTATGAAAGATTTTCAGGTTAATATAATGTCTTCTGGAGAATTACGGTATCTTGAAATAATAGAAGAACTTTAAATTTTGTTTTCTTGCTCTCAATTCAGTGTCTGTACTTAAAAATGCTGTATTTCAGCCCTCAACATAAAGCTCAATCATTGACTCTTGAACTGTTCCCTCTTATTCGCTAAGCTTACAGCACATTTAATACTAATTAACAGCAAACTCGGTGACAGTACTCTTCATATGAGGGAAGTCCCATTTTCCCACAGTTCAATTGCTTGTAATCGTGTTTAAATTCAGACTATATATATTTATTTATTGTTTTCCTCATACCAAAAAAGAATGTCGAGATGGAGTCACGAAATAATTCCCATGCTTGAGTGTGGAGACATACAGCAAGGACAAAATGCGGAAGTCCTGTTCCACATTTGGAATTACTATAGCTTAAAGTTTAACAGTACTTACTTACTTACTCCGTGGTGATACAAGCCATGAAGAGTCTTGGCCTCCTTAACAGTTTTGGTCCAAGGTGTTCTATCTCCAACCTCGTATCCCCAGTTCCCACAAATCATTCTCCACATCGTCCAGCCATCTTGTACGAGGTCATCCCCTCAGTCTTCTCCCTCCTGTATTCCCCGTAAATATTTTCTTCACACCACTATCTTCCTTGGAGTCTTCTTGCTTTAATTACTACTAATCCCAGTTTATGGTACAGTGCTTCTTGCTCTCCAAATACCTTGATCGTTAACAGCTCCGTACATCCTTCTCAATATTTTCCTCTCCCACACACTTAAAACTTGGTATATCCTTCTTAATGACGTCCAGTTTGCAATCTGTACAAGACTTACTGGTCGTATCATTGTTTCATAAATTACTATTGTGGATTTTCTTGATAGCAATTACGATTTCAGTAGAGGAAGCAGCGAAATATTTAAACTGGTTTACCTTCTGAAAACTATCCCTCTCTACTTTTATCTCTCTTACTTCCTTAAATCTATCTTCCCTATCCATCGCCATATACTTTGTCAGCCACTGGCGTGGCTCAGTCTGTTAAGGTGCTTGCCTGCAGGTCTGAACTAAAATAAAAAAATATATACTTTGTCGTCTTACCATTACTGATAGCCCCACATTATTTGATTCTCTATTTAACTGTTCCTACACTGTAACAATATTGTTTGTAGGTCTACTGATTATATTGTCTGCAAAAGCAAGACATTGTATAGTTCGATTATATTTGGTGCCTTCTGGATTTATTTCCTTGCTTCTTATTACTTTCTCCAATACCAGATTGAAGAGTATTGTTGACAGTGCATCTCCTTGCCTTAATCCACTTTCATCTTTGAAACTTTCGATCAGTGCTCATATATTTTGACTCTACTTAGAGTATTAGAGTCATTTTTGTAAGCCTTGTTAATTTCAGCAGTATTTCAAATTCCCTCATTATATTAAACTGTGCCTCTCGCTGTACACTATCATAAGCTTGTTTATAATCTATAAACAGTTGATGTATAGTGGTGTTGAATTCACAACACTTTTCCAGAGCACATCTTATTGAGAAGATCTGATCTGTAGTTGACCTGTTTCTTCTGAATTCTCACTGATCATCTTCTAATATTCCTTCTGTAAACGTAGTAAGCCTTTTTGCTAATATCTTAGCAAAAACCTTATATATTGTAGAAAGAAGTGCTATTTCTCTATTAAAGTTTAACAATGCGAATATTTAATTACACACCAGTTTTTATATATTTTTTTAAAGAATTACTTCATAGTGATGAAGTGAATTAATAGTACATTATGCAACGAGCCTATAATGAAGGTAATTAAGAAGCGAGTATGGATATTTATGAAACGAGCGCAAGCGAGTTTCATAATTTTCATACGAGCTTCTTAATTACCATTATAGGCGAGTTTCATACGACTTTTTATGCTCGACCATATTTCTAACTTGATATTATTAATTTTATTGTATCTGACCTGGAGCAATGTCCCGTATGTTGTGAGATGTGCGCAGACGCGAAAGTATTGATTTTTTCCGTGGAACAGATGTCCACATTGACCTTGCTAGGCCATAAGAACCTACAGAGATAACATTGAAATAAAATTAGACATTGAAAAACGAGATGACAAATTGAATTTATTTGAATATTATTTACAATTAATGCTAATTATTATAGTAACAGAACATAACCTTCTGCGACAGTATTGGATTTCCAGCCTCCGTGACTTTTCGCTAATTCTCTTTCGATTGCATATCCGAGAATAATCGATACTTGCGGTTTTATAACGGTAGAAAGCTGACCTGTCATTGGCTGAACAGTTGTAACCTGAGTCGTCATTGGCTGAAAGACCTGACCTTTAATGAGTAGGTGTACTTTAATGACATGCATTAAAGGTCTGCTACCAGGTGTATAATTACTACATTTCGGCATGGTCGAGCATAAAACTATGTATAGGTCATTCGGTATCTCAAAAAAACCTACCTGCACATGAAAGGAAGAAAAAAGTGGACTGAGAAGCTTCCCTCCCTCACTACGCTTCGACTTGCAAGCTAGCTAGCTAGCTTACCATGAGCTATGGCGCAGAATGCATTTGATTTCACGAGATAACGAAAGACATAACAAGCCATGAAGACTTCCAAATGTGCTGATACTGTTCTGGAGTGAGAACGAAAAACACGAATAAAATTTTCCATATAGCAGCTTAAATTTAAATCATCAAAATTATTAAAATACGCTATTTAAGGAGTTTGTTAACTTCAGGTCCTTTTGGTGAAGGCAGTGATGTATGAGTAGTAATTACATCACATTTGAAATTTCAATTAAACATGAAAATCTATATCGTAGTATTTGTTTTGTGTATAATATACAGTGACAAAAAAAAACTCTGATTTTTTGCTTGGTAGGGAAGGTTGCCAGCTACATTTTATGACCATACTTTGCATTAGAATCCCGTGTTGTGGTCTAAGGCATCTTGCCTATTCGCATTACGGAATGCACACTGGTTCGAGTCCTCATTGGGGAAGAAATTTTCTCATGAAATTTCGGCCAGTGTATGGGACTGGTACCCACCCAGCATCGTGATGCACTTGGGGAGCTACGATAGGTAGCGAAAATCCGGTTTAGCAAACCAGCTATAATGGCTGGGGGATCATCGTGCTAAACACACTATACCTCCGTTCTGGTTGGATGATCGTCCACCTCTGCTTCAGCATGTGGGCGTGAGGCTACCAGCTGGCTGGTCAGACTGGGCCCTTCAGGGCTGTAGCGCCACGGATTTACTTTTACTTTTTTTTTTTTACTTTGCATTACAGAGTGGTTTTCCTTGTGTGACCCCTCACTAAGTCTGAAAAAAAAAGTCTTGGATCAAAATCGACTCCAGTGATGGCAGGTGACAGAATACCAAAAACTGCTGGAGTGGGAAACAAAAGACAACAAAAAAATGGGGAAGACCTAAAAGAGGTGTCTGAAGAAGTATAGATTATATAGGGTTGGCCAACAAAGAAACAAGAGGATAGAAACTTATGGAGGAAGAATTGCTAATGGGTTGTAGGAAAATTATTGTACTATAAAAAACTGCTAAATAGAAAAATTGAGCAATGGCAGGAAACTTGAATGTGGATGACACACAATACTGCAAGAAGGAAAGAGAAAGTGATGTAATAGAAGAAGGATGAATACAAGTTACAATGTTTCTATCTCTGTGCAAGGTCGCAGTTTGCAGTTACAGGGTAGAGAGATAAATAGTAGCAGTTTGCACTGCAAAGATAAGCCACTTGAAATTCGTCATTCACCAGGGTGTATATATATATATAAAAGAACTGTACGAGAGCAAAGAATTGATGGGCGTGACAAGTCAATCTGACAACAGATAAAGAATATTCAATAAAGCAGAGAAACTACCACAAATGTATTTTATGCTATTTAGAAATTATGTTGCTAGATGTGTTATTGCAATATTTCACGTGATAAGTAATTGCAGAAATCCAATCAAGCTCTTCCAACATCGCCTTACAGTGAGTGTAGAAAGTGTTCAAACATGTAATGATTTCTACAAAAATTTAGGGTTAATCCACCATTGGTCAATGGATGGGCATGGTGTCACTTTGATTTTCATATTGCCTCAGTCAGTATTGGACTCTGCTGTCTACCTTCCAATCATAGTGTTGGGATCACATGTGTAGACTGTCGTCAATCTGCATTTTGTTTCTTGTCCGACAGTGGACTATTTACATGATCATGTAGCAGAAGTGAGCTCCCCACTCACTGTTGACTAGCAATGTAGCTATTTCTTTTTTCCAGGTCTTCAGAATAAAAATAAAAGTTACATCACCAAGCCACTAGCGTTTATCGACAATGCATTTATGTTTTAAAATTTCAAAGTAATGATTACTTTTACATCCCCAGAATTTTTACGGCATTGTAAACATAAATTATTTTTACAATATCTTGTGCATCGAAGCACAGTTTGTACGTATTATTAGACTGAAAAATATGGAAGATTCACGAGCTTTGAAATGGCTCTCTGAAGATTTGGACACGAGTTATACCAGGTTTTAGTGCTTCAGAGATTCTGATGTTGATAAGCCTGTTCATCATCTTCCTGAAAATAATAAAGCAAATATTTTAGCTTCGGTTTCAGCAGAGGAATCATATTTACATTATAACCCCGAACCACACTACATATTATTATTATTATTATTATTATTATTATTATTATTATTATTATTATTATTATTATTATTATTATTATTGTATCTCCAGTGGGGGTAGCCCTATTTTACATATGTATGCTAGGGCTATAGGTTTACACAAAAAAATAGGCCTAAGCATAAAAACAAATTGAAAATAAAATAAATTAGCTTACACAATCGAAACAAAACATAAACAATCCGTAATTTAAAGATTGCGATTGCAAATCAAACATCAGGCATCAATTGAGACATACAGAAAACAGTTACAACACATAAACATAACATTTCTTACAGCCGTACTCTATAACACAATTAAGCAACTTTCCCTAACATACATCATAAATTAATACACAATAGTCGCACAAACACAATCAAGCATCCCACAACTATGACTCACATACACAACAAATCAAGCATCCTCTACAACACATACACTTCAACATGATAACTATACTTTTAAAAGTTACAAATTTGGCTTCAAAAAGAAAAATAGGACACTGTTACTAAATACTGTTATTTTCTACAAGATCTTAGGTACACCTGTAATAAATCTGTGAAATTCCTTTATGCAACATTGCTTCAGAAGAACTTTTGTGAAAGGTGCAGCAAAGAATGCAAGAACTGTTATTGAATCCTGGAGTCTTTTCTTTTCAAATACCATACTTTAGAAATTGCACATTATTCAAATATTTAACTACGAAAATTTAGAGCAAACTACTCTCGAAAATCAGATGCTTGGACTCAAATATTGTTGAAATCAAAGCTGTTTTGGGCTTGCTGTGGTTAGTAGAGATGATGAAATTCTTTCATGCCACTGCTACAATGGGACTGCTCCAGGACATTTTTGTTTGGTCATGCGATGCAACAGATTCTACATCCTGGTGCTTGCTACATGAAAGAGAAGCTGAGAAAAGTGAACTTACAGAAAATGAGCATTACAATAAGACATATACGTATACTACAAAATATGTAGTTGCGAGGTTTTAAAAGTATATATTTATTTTGTCTTTGATTTTTCCTCTTTAAAATGATGTATCACATATTGGAGCATCTTCTGCCGACCTCTGGAGAAAGAACTAAGGAAGAGACTAGTGAAGTGCTTTGTGTGGACTGTAGCATTGTATGGGGCAGAAACATGGACATTACGACGAAGTGAAGAGAAATGACTAGACTAGACGGCAATTCGGAAGGCGGGTGGCCACTAGATGCGCCGTAGCCTGTATGGCATGTGACGTCACAAGCTTGAACAGGAGAACCAATCAGAATCAGTCTATAACAAGCACTTCCTGAGTTCGTTTGTTCACGTGCGAGTGTTTCAATACACTGAATAAGTAAAACTAACATTTACTATGTGTATGTAAGGTAAATAAATGGAAGAAGAGACTGTAAAATCACAAGTATTAAAAAGCAGGCGCGGAAAATAGTGTTTAAGGTGTATAATTATTATAAAAACGTTAACGAGCAGAACGCTGCCGGCCATCTTGATGCTGGCAGCAACGTTGCCAACGTGCAAGAAACGACTGCAGAAGCATGTGGTGTGGGATTGAGAACCGTGCAAAGACTATTGTTAGTGAAGGAAAGAGGGTTTGTTTGGTGTCATGCTTACAGTAATCAACGGCTAAGGTCATTATTGTCTTTTGATAATTTAAATTCTCTCCTGCGCTATTTGTATTGTACGTGCGTGAAGTACGATGTGGCAATGTTGTACGCTGCCTTGCTCTCTCTATCTGCCTCTCTCGACGCAAATGCTAGCAGACAACCCACCTTCCGAATTGCCGTGGACTCTAGAAACATTTGAAATGTGGATATGGAGAAGGATGGAACATGTGAAATGGACAGACAGAATAAGAAACGAAACTGTGTTGGAAAGAATGATGCTGAAACTGATCAGGAAGAAGAAAAGGAATTGGTTGGGTCACTGGTTGTGAAGAAACTGCCTTCTGAAGGATGCACTGGAAAGAATGGTAAATGTGTAGAAGAGTTCGGGGCAGAAGATGATAGATGACATTAAGATATGTGGATCATATGAGGAGACAAAGAGGAAGGCAGAAAATAGGAAAGACTGGAGAATGCTGGGTTTGCAGTGAAAGACCTGCCCTTGGGCAGAACACTATGAATGAATAAATCACATATTGTTGGCTTACTATATCCCCTCCTCAGAAAAACGAAAAATTAACATGAATATAATTTTGTTATAATCATACTGTCAGCTTACTTCTATAACCCAGTCCAATTTTTACCGAATGTTGAAATCTGTTTTTATTTTTAAAATGCGTCTGCTGATAACATCTCGTGAGTGTGCAAATGTTTCTAAATGTTATAAATAACAAATGCATAACATTTGTTAACTGGGGCATAAAAGGAATAAGTTATTTTGCTCACTTGTAAAATTTCCTCAAAACATGGATGTAATTGTTAATTGTTGGAGATATTATAGGCAGTAATGTACTGAAAATCATTTAAAAAATACGCCAATAGGGAAAAAATTATAACTTAGTAGTAAGGAAATAAATAAAAGAAAAATTACTCTTTCAGCATAAAAGTTAAGTTCTGTCCTACCTGTGTTCATGAGCTGTAAAACAATCAGCTGTGTAGCTTCAAAATTTTCGAGAATTTTTCCTTATGTAAGGCAATTTAACATTGTCAAGATAGACAATTTCATATCCCTTCAATGTATTCAGATCATACAGTATATACATACATTTCTATACTTATTTTTTTAACGTTGATGTATCAACTACTAGATTATGTAGCATCAATGGAATTGGTGATAGCGAGATGAGGCTGAGGATTTGCCATAGATTACTAGATATTCGCCTTATGGTTGGAGAAAAGCTCGGAAAAAACCCAAGAGGGAATCGAACTCTCGCCTGAGCGCAACTCTGGATCAGCAGGCAAGTGCCTCAGCCGACTGAGTTATGATGGTGGCTTTCATATCATATCTCCGATGCAGAAGAAATGGGAAACCATTAAATTCATATTATCTTCATGCAAGATAACTATTCTGAGCATACTACATGACATAAGAATCTGGAGTCTCAATCAATAATAATAATAATACCAGTAGTAGTAGTAATAATAATAATAATAATAATAATAATAATAATAATAATAATAATCCTGTGTGTGACAACCCATGGAGAGCCAAGGCATACCAATTGACTGCTGGCCTCATGTCAAGGGGGATTATGCCCTCTCAGGCATTGTGGCTGGCTCGTGGAATCATATTTCACGAACTACTGTTGGCCGAAATTTCTTTTCCTATGAGGACTCAAACCAGCCTCATTCCATAACATTAATTCATTGCTATGGTACAAGACTTAGACTCCCTGTATCTAAACTTCAACCCAGTTCCCAGATTTAATGTACTAAGTCTTATTGAACACCTGTGGGAAGAAGATTCGAACTCGTCACATTTATTCCAAGGAAGATCTGAAAATGGCACTTTCAGAAGAATGGAGTAAGATTAGTGTTGACACATCTAATTTGGTGAAGTCGATGCCTCTAAGACTTTATGTGTAGTTCATCTGAACTGTACAGTATACAACATTGCAGGGTTGTTGTCCGTTCGGGGGGGATGAACACTGCTGGAATGGATGAGCCCAGCTGAAATTTTAGATTTATTTAGGGATAGTAGGATAAAAAATAGTCACAAAATCTTTTTTTTTTACATGAAAGAATTTATGTATTGTTGCAATATGTCTTATTAAGTTAAATTAAACAATTCTGTTGTTACGTATTATTGAAACAGTAATTTATCAAATTCTGACCAAAGTAACTTACTCAAGAGCTTCTATAAATGCGATTTTCAGATAGGATACTACCGTAATACTATTGTACAAAATTTAGTTACATTACATTGACTTAGTGGTATATACAGTACCTCATATTAACTTTTATTAATTAGCGAAATATTTTTAATATAATATTGATACTGAAGTATGCCTGCATTTATTTGATAAAAATGACATTTTCTTTTTTAAGTATTTGTAATACTGATTAGTGATTATTAAACTTGTTTATAAAGTGAGGGGTTTATTTTTGTTTCTTTTGTTAAAACAAAATATATTTCAATTTCAGATAACAAACAAGATTGCCAGACATTGTAATAAAATTTCCGTAGCTTGTACTGTATTGAAATTCTATGTATAACTTCAACATTCATTCAAATATTGGCGGTGGGAGGGGGGGAGAGAGTCCCACAATTCCCATGGGCGGTCCTGAACATTGTCACCTTTCCCGATCACGTAACATGCAACACGTTTTTGATGAAGACTGTACTGCCCAACGAGCACAGAATGCATTCTGTGCTCGTTGGTACTGCCATTCTGCCGACTTGTGAACAAAACGATATCAGCGCCACTATTGTGGTACGGATGTTCGCTCGTCCCGAGGTTGGCGATTTGGTACGACGAAGTTGGCGAACATGTTATCGTTCTCCCGCATTTTAATACAACTAAGTTTTGTACTGTCCTAGATCTTATACATACTTTTAAATGTTTAAGATATTGTTTTTCCAAAATCTAGCATGGCTGGTCGAAGTTTAACTCCTCATTACTTCTCACTTGAAGACATATTTGCTACACAAGAACGTGTGCCTTGCAAATTCATTCTTCCTGTTCCCAGACTAGGTAAGTAATAGGTTGCTACTTGTAATATCTATATAACCTATTTGAATTTGTGCTTGTGTGTTGACTTTAGGGGTAATCTCATGAATTTAAAACGGTACTAGTTTTATTGGTACCAGTAATCACTATACCTTGTGTGAGCTGTTAGGGTGGGTTTATACATTAAATATGGGAATTGCCTAATCTAACTTAACCCGGTCTATTAGATGAAGTATGGGTGGAGCGGAGAAAACTTCTCTCCGGCACCGGGACTCCAACCCGGGTTTTCAGCTCTACGTGCTGACGCTTTATCCACTAAGCCACACCGGATTCCAGTTCCAATGCCGGATTGAATTCTCTCAGTTTACGTTTCCACCTCTTAGTTTCCCTTTAGTGGCCAACCCTAATGCACTGTCGCAGATGTGTGACAGTGGCACAATGTCCAACGCACTATATACAGAGGTGCACTCATTACGAGTGACTAAGTGGCCGGGATCCGACGAGGTGAGCGCCGTCTTGAATCACTAAGTGATTCTTACGCATATTATTATTATGATGTACTGAAGTATGAGAGCATCTCTGTACGTAGTGCGTTGGACATTGTGTAATTGCCACATATTCTGTGACAGTGCATGAGGGTAGGCCACCAAAGGGAAAATTGAGAGGTAGAACTTAAACTGAGGGGATTCGATCCGGCATCGGAACTGGAATCCGGTGTGGCTTAGTGGATAAAGTGTCAGCACGTAGAGCTGAAAACCCGGGTTCGAGTCCCGGTGCTGAAGAAAATTTTTCTCTGTTCTATCCATCCTTCATCTTATGAAAATTATATTACCGGTACTTTTCAGCCACATGTTCTATAGAAGTTATACAAAGAGAATTCGATGAAGTTCGTCTCGAATGTGTTTTGACCTCTGTAGGTTTACAAAAGAAAACTGTATTTGATTTCTGGCAGCTCATACAAAATATTTGTGGTGGACATGCAAGCTAGTAGGATGGCTATATTTCTAATAGGCCCTACCATTACTTAAATTTTATCTATCATTCCACCTTTGCTGATGGTCAAATCATTACACGTATCAATAGTTGTCATACTTTAAAAGGACGTTCAGTAAGCAGTTAGTTTCTTCTGTTTTTCAGGATTCTTGGATCCGTCCTCTGAAAGTGACGACATTGTTGTGGGCACTTCTGCAGAACTTCCTTTTTGGCTTGCACGTGCTATTAGTTCTCGAAGGCGTAACATTGTTACAATTGACATTCCAAAAATATACAAAGAAGCATATAGGTGAGTAAGAAAAGGCAACAGACACAATATTTGATTAAATCTCTAGAAAAGAACAGATAACGGACACAGTATTTGATTAAATGTCTAGAAAACTAAATACAAAAGTCCTTTATAGCATTTCACTGATCTGCAGCTACTGATTATTATTATAGCAACCGAGGCTTCCGTCTCTGTTTTGGTTTCGAAAAACACTTTTTTTTTTTTTTTGCAATGCGAAACTGTCGATGAAGTAGATACTGATATTTGTTGTTTTGTTACTGATAGAACCGATCAAGAAATATTAAACGAGTGTTTAAACAGGACTCAGCATCTCATGTTCTTCACAGTTACAAAGTGGTTAATTGATCTTCAGGCAGTCTATGTGGGGTCTGGATGTTTGATGTGCAGGCCAACAGAAGATTTGGATTTGTAGGCACTGAAGCCTAAGAATGACACGAAGTGTAGTAACGACTAGAATGGATGTGGTGTATATTCTCCGAATTCTAACAGTAGGTAAATGAGTCACATGGCTGCAACATCAGTTTTGTAAACCACACACCGATGTGTAACTTAAATTAAGATCGTTAACGCTATCAAGGAAATACTGACAATATACAGAATATAATGAAAAAAGTGGGCAAAACTTCAGATATGAATTGCTCATATGTAGGACTTACTTACTTACTGGCTTGTAAGGAACCCGGAGGTTCATTGCCGCCCTCACATAAGCCCGCCATCAGTCTCTATCCTGAGAACGAGTAATCCATTCCCTACCATCATATCCCACCTCCTTCAAATCCATTTTAATATTATCCTCCCATCTACGTCTCGGCCTCTCTAAAGGTGTTTTTCCCTCTGGCCTCCCAACTAACACTCTATATGCATTTCTGGATTCGCCCATACGTGCTACATGCCCTGCCCATCTCAAACGTCTGGAGTTAATGTTCCTAATTATGTCAGGTGAAGAATACAATGCGTGCAGTTCTGGGTTGTGTAACTTTCTCCACTTTCCAGTAACTTCATCCCTCTTAACCTCAAATATTTTCCTAAGCAGCTTATTCTCGAACACCCTTAACCTCTGTTTCTCTCTCAAAGTGAGAGTCCAAGTTTCACAACCATACAGAACAACCGGTAATATAACTGTTTTATAAATTCCAACTTTCAGCTTTTTTGATAGCAGACTAGATGACAAAAGCTTCTCAACCGTGTAATAACAGGCATTTCCCATATTTATTCTGTGTTTAATTTCCTCCCGAGTGTCATTTATATTTGTTACTGTTGCTCCAAGATATTTGAATTTTTCCACCTCTTCAAAGTATAAATCTCCAACTTTTATAGTTCCATTTCGTACAATATTCTGATCACGAGACATAATCATATACTTAGTCTTTTCGGGATTTACTTCCAACCCTATTTCTTTACTTGCTTCAAGTAGAATTTCCGCATTTTCCCTAATCGTTTGTGGATTTTCTCCTAACATATCTGCATAAACAAGCAGCTGATGTAATCCGTTCAATTTAAAATTCTGTTTGTTATCCTGGACTTTCCTAATGGCATATTCTAGAGCAGAGTTAAAAATTAAAGGTGATAGTGCATCTCCTTGCTGTATCTTTTGCTACTAATGTTACCCCTCCTGTTCTATATAGACTTGTGACATTCCAAATACCAAATCTTGGTTGTGCCAGAGAATCAGTCCCGTTCCGAGGCTTATTTTAGGGTTTCATAACAAGCAGTTTTTTTTACGGTGATGAGTTGTTAACCCTTTACCCAATCCTTTATGCATAATGGCTGATGCTTCTTCACCAAAATACATTACAGTACTTTACTAAGGCATCATAACTATTTAGCAAAGTGTGTAATTTTTATGAGAAAGATTGTTTGCAGGCATGAAACAGGAAGAAGTTGGATAAAAGTTTGTTGGGTGAATATATGAAGCACAATGATTTCTATTGTAATAGCAGAACAGATTGTGAACATTTGATACATTTTTTAGCACAAATGATTATGCAACCTATATGTGGTAAGATCAAGGGAATCTCACAAGCAACGCCTCCAACTAGTGCTGTGATGCTGTGGATGGACATCTTACTTATGATCGAACACAAGTTGCTTTTCAGTGTTGAATGCTTGAGGCAAATAGGGTGTGAAATCTTTTTAATGAAGTTCATTGTGTTCTTTTATAGAGAGATTTTGAAAGCAGACGCTTGCGTTGTTGATCTGCACAAGTTTGGTTTGTTCTTCTACCAGTTTGGAGCTTACATATCTCGACTGAATCACAGAGACTCGGCAGCAATCGGAGCTATACTTGTGCAGGTGTGTGACAGAGATAGGAAGAAACATCCCTGAGGCTTGCCTTGTTTCCTTGTCCCCAGGAGAGGTTATCAGCCTTTTGAATGTATCTGGCATTCCTCCACATACTGGGTGTCCATTTCAAAGTGTGTCATGACGTCACTGTTGTGTGTCAGCGATTTGAAGCGAGTTTCAGCTTTTATGTCAGAGAAGTTGCTTAATAATCAAGGCGTTCAATCTGAACTTGAGAACGTGTACGGTATAACTTGAACGTCATAGCAACAGATGGCGGTCTGTATCGTCTGTGTGCTACCATAACCTCTTTCGAACTGTGTTTTGCATGGCCAAGTCGTACGCAGGCTATTTGTTATCATCGGTTGCGTACGGCAACATTCCACAACACAAATCAAATGCTCCGTGTCCATGTTGACCATCCAAGTTAATGTCAACAAATACGGAAGTAATCATTTTAACCCTCTCCCCATATCCCGACAGTAAGAAAAAAACTCACCTCAGTACATGTTTCCAAACAGTTCACATTCCTGCCACTACTGGCGATACTATACGTATCGGTAAGTTCTCTTCTGAATGAACGCCGTACTTGCTAGGCAACTTCTCTGGCACATAGGTAATACACCTCTGCGGAAGTGTAGGAAGATTGAATTCTCGAGGCTCAACGACTAGCCACATGACGGCATACAGCGAGCCATGACACACTTTGAACTGAACACCCAGTATAGTGCAATGCTTGTACCACTGTAACTTGGACCCCATATCCTAGTTTATTTTCGTCACGAACAGATATTATGTTTGTAACATAAAATATTTTAATACGTGTAGACTACAAAAGCAGAGGATAAATTACAGAATATACAAACTAAATAAGATTTTCCAAACACAGAGTATGGAAATATGTGCCTTCAAATCGAGAGTCTGTTTGGAAAAAAAGAAATCCATTGGGAATCAAAATGTTAATTTTAAAAACAACGAATAAATGTCCACTTTCATATAGGCCTACTTTATAAACTTTTTTTTTTTGGAATATATTTCTGATAGCGACAATATCTTTGAAAAATATTGAAGTGCAAGAGGTCAAATGACTTTATTGTCAAACGCCTGGCATTAGAAAACAACATTATTTCTGATAGCGATGTCACTAAAAGGATATAGCTTACTTACTTAGTGGCTTTTAAGGAACCCGGAGGTTCATTGCCGCCCTCACATAAGCCCGCCATTATTGGTCCCTATCCTAAGAAAGAGTAATCCAGTCTCTATCATCATATCCACCTCCCTCAAATCCTAGATCATATATACCCAGATAGTCCACACCTGTGGAGTAACAGTCAGCGCGTCTGGCCACAAAACCAGGTGGCCTGGGTTCGAATCCTGGTCAGGGCAAGTTACCTGGTTGAGGTTTTTTCCGGGGTTTTCCTTCAACCCAATACGAGCAAATGCTGGGTAACTTTCGGTGCTGGATCCCGGACTCATTTCACCGTCATTATCACCTTCATTTCATTCAGAAGCTAAATAACCTAGATGTTGATACAGCGTCGTAAAATAACCCAATAAAATAAAATATATACCCAGATAGGTCGGCCTTATAGACTTTGAGGTTAACGACTTTTGTCAGGTTTACTACACTGCCATCTAGTTGTTACATAAGGAGTCACGTCATAATTCCCATTTAAATTGCATTAGCGACTGTACTGCCATCTCGTGTTCGTTTACGGCAGACGGGTGGCGATCCTGGCGGTTGTTCTCTTCAAAGTGCTGGCGATTTTAACATAGCAATGAGTTATCTGTTACATATATGATCCAGGCTCAAATCTATTTTAATATTATCTTATGCTCTAAGGATTAAGCTCCCTCTGTGATGATGAACTCGTAGAAACAAGTGCCTGGAGCTCCCATTCAAAATTGATCACAGGGTACAATGTTGAGTCTGTATCTACGTGTAAAAGAAAGTCAATGTACAGTTCAAAATCAAATAAAGAAAAGAAGTGGAAATTTCAAACATGCTGACTTATGTCCAAAGTGACAGTTCTGTTTAAATTTTCAATTTTAAGGCTAATCGTGCCTGTGGACTAAGTTTGACCTGTTTGACCAAGTTTAGACATTTATTATTCTGAGACTCATATTGCATGTATCTTGGTTTCAGTGTGTTTTCTATCTCACAGTTGTCTTTTGTTTTTTCTTATTTTTAAGACGTTCAAGGAGAGATTTCGGCAAGTAATGGATTGGGCTCATAATTCCGGAACAGACCCAGCAATTTCTCAGCGTCTGGATTCTCTAGAAAGGAGCCTGTTTCGGGAAGGACACCAGACCCAAGCACAGCTCGATGCTTGGCTGAGCCAGGGACCAGAGCGGATCACTGCGGCACAGATGGTTGTCAATCACAAGAAACGAAAACTAGCTGATCTTGAACATCTGTAGTGGCTTCAGTTTACACATACTATACAGATTATGTTTTAAATATGACGTCATCCAGTTGGACTCCATTCTTGTGCACACGCTCCTGACATCATTGACACAGATCGCGCATATTCTTTGGAATAGTCGATATTTCTTTTGGAATTCTTGCTTTTGCATCACGAGTATTGCGTGGGAGAGTTGCATAAACCTTACGTGTAAGAGTCTGGGTGTACCCATAAAAAATAACCACATGCTATCATGTGGGGAGATCTTGCTGGGTGAACAATGTTACATGTGTTAGAAATGATTTGAGTTGGCAAAAGGAATCCTATAGTGGCCATAGATACATTATAAACAGTAGCCTCATCTTGTTGGAACCAAGTAAGAAATGTCTGGATCACATGCGTACAGCTGTTAATGTTCTTCCCTCGTCATCTTCTATGGGCCAGTTATGCTGCAGGCAACAATGTGGACCTCTCATCCACTTGTTCACTGTGAAGGTGTTGAGTATCTAAGATTTTGTCTATAGCAATCAGTGGTGTAGCATGAAATTTTGAGCAGGGGAAGCTAACTCAAGTTGACTTTCATGCAATATGAGAAAACGTATTACAAAAATATAGTCTTAAAATAAATAGTAGTCAATTTCAAGTCCGCAGTCGAAGATTGGTTGGAACCTCGTAAGTAACACCAATAAGGCATGATCTCAAATGACACATAGTAAAATATGATTTCACGGTTTACACATCAAATAGACACATATACTATAACACTAGCTCACTCCCTGTCATACTTAGAGAAATCACAATATTAGAATCATTACGTAAGTATGCGTCTGTCTTTTGGTTGTGTCCTTCATTGACAGCAAGTGAGTCGGTCATTTGTTTTTAAATCACACTTTTGTTCGTAAGTCAGTCTTGATAATACAATTGTCCTAAAAAAAGTCAAGTAAATTGGTGTCAGGAACTGTTATTTCGCTCATTATTTATTATATCAGCCACAATGCACACTAACACTTCAACTGAACACAACTGACGAAAAGGGATAACTCGGAAACTACTTATTTTAAATGTTAAAGCTAGCTTCTTGCTAGCCTTGCGACTAGGGTAGTTTAGTTAGAAAGGGATGGAAAATCTGCGGGGTGGATTACACAGAAGAAACCAGTCTGCTTGGAAGCTGGTGTGTGCAGGCTTCTTGTTTACTGCTGCATCACAAATCATCCTGAGCTGCCGCATCACAATATTTAACGCATTAAATATAAACTCTATTAAAATTAATGAATAATTTTCTCCATAGACTGCAGGTTTATTATGAAATTATTATTAACTCAGGAAGCTGAGCTTTTTAGCTTACATTGACGCTATGCCACTGATAGGAATACCATTCAGTTGAAAGTGTGCCTCACCGGACGTCCATAGATCATCTAAGAAGTCAGTCTTCATTTCCATTCCAAATGTGCCAACTTTGGCCAAAGTTAGCACAACTTTCGTGATCAAAATGCTTCAGTTTGTGCACAGTTTGTATCTTGTATGCCTGAACACTTACACAAACCCATCCCACACTAGTCACAGATACACCAGCACTGCACCGGACTCCTGACGTTGGTTGAACCAACAGCATTAACGTTCTCTGGTGCCCAAACTGTTCTCCTTCTGCCTGGAGGTTTTTCTTAGCAAATCCTGTTTTCATGTTTTATGAAGGCACTCTGACATGTCCAAGATTGCCTTGTAATTGTCGTTAAGTTATGTGTTGGCTTTTTAAAACCGCCCATTTCCCAGGTGACCCCTGTAATAATAAAAATGGTATTTTTGTGGGTGTTGTTACTTTGTACATATGATGGGCAACCTGCATAGAATTGGAATATATCACTCCCCTAACTGCCCATTGTGCAACTCAAACCAAGAAATGGATTCGGAACACCTCAAAATCTGTGCTTCAGTGGCTGGCCATGATAATATCTTTGAAAAGTATTGGAGTGCAAGAGGTCAAATGACTTTATTGTCAAATGCCTGGCATTAGAAAACAACATATGATGGGGAGTAAAAGGTGGATAAAGTTTAAGGATGCTATTCATAGACATTTCGCTAGCCCGCGCTACGAGCATGCTAAACAAGATTCATATCATATCACATCACTAACACTGGTTTATGAATACGAAAAACGTTAGTTCGCTGATCATCCACCGAAAGCCCGTGCTAAAAATGTCTATGAATACGGCCCTAAAAGTTTTAAAATTTGATACTTACTTATTTACTGCCTTATAAGGAACCCGAAGGTTTTATTGCTGCCCTTACATAAGCCTGCCATTGATCCCTATCCTGAGCAAGATCAATCCAGTCTCTATCATCATATCCCACCTCCCTCAAATCCATTTTAATATCTTCCCATCTACGTCTCGGCCTCCCCAAAGATCTTTTTCCCTCCGGCCTCCCAACTAACACTCTATATGCATTTCTGGATTTGCCCGTGCGTGCTACGTGCCCTGCCCATCTGAAACGTCTGCATTTAATGTTCCTAATAATGTCCATTACATAATAAATAAAGTGAGAGTCCAAGTTTCACAACCATAAAGAACAACTGGTAATATAACTGTTTTATAAATTCTAAAAACTATCATAGCTAAAAGGAACATAACTGTCTTGTGAAGTCTCTGTGGTAAACTCTTAAGCTATGATTAACAGGTAGTTACTGTAAACTGATGTTCTGTCTCCTTATTTTAGAAAGCTAAAGCAGTAATACTGCAACTATGCACAAATTCCCCTTAATAGCTCCTTTTTTTAATGCTGCTTAATGCCCAAAAGATGATTTACTTATAAAAATTACAGAAAGGGTGTACCGTATATTGTAATTTGTGAGCATGTTCTTCTTTATCAAAAGAACTGCTAGTTTGTAGCTGTAAGTTTCAATTGGAAGGAAGATTAATGACCGCAGTGGTGGTATTTCTTGCACCTGACTTTGCCATGAAACTGTTCAAGCTCAGCTTGCGGTGGCTCTAGGTTAACAATTCACTTTCGAAGTTTGTACGTGATTGCTGGTTATTCATTGTTGTGTATTTGTGAACTTCAGTTATAATTATGCCTCAAGAATTTTGTGTGGAAAGCTCGGTGAAAATTTCGCGTTTAAATTAAGTGATTGTGGGAAGAAGACAGAAAAACAGTGTTTTGTAAGAAATGCGGAAAATCGTTCATTACAGTGAAGTACACCTGTGGAGTAATGGTCAGCGCGTCTGGCCGCGAAACCAGGTAGCCCGGGTTCGAATCCCGGTCAGGGCAAGTTACCTGGTTGAGGTTTTTTCCGGGGTTTTCCCTCAACCCAATACGAGCAAATGCTGGGTAACTTTCGGTGCTGGACCCCGGACTCATTTCACCAGCATTATCACCTTCATTTCATTCAGACGCTAAATAACCTAGATGTTGATACAGCGTCGTAAAATAAACCAATAAAATAAAAAATACGGTGAAGTACAAGTATCTCTAGTGTAATTTTAAACATGTTCATCCTTTCCAAAGTCAGTCTCCGTTTACCAACATTCCTACTTCCAGTTCATCTTCTCAATCTATGTTGGAAGCCTGTACCCTGTATCAAAGAAACTGAAATAAGGAGTAAACTTGTGAGGTATTGTCAACATATTGACATGTTTGGCTGGAGCAGAGGTGTGTGACTGTAAATAAGTGTCAACTGGAACCATATGGGTATCTTTTTTTCATACATCATCTGTGTCAATTGTTCCTTAATAATCAATAATGTATATATCAGTAAAATTAAAAATATTTGTAAGAAAACGTACGAGTATGTTCTTCTTTATAGAATATGACATAAAATGTTATCCTCCCATCTACGTCTCGGCCTCCCCAAAGATCTTTTTCCCTCTGGCCTCCCAACTAACACTCTATATGCATTTCTAGATTCGCCCAAATGTGCTACATGCCCTGCCCTTCTCAAACATCTAGATTTAATGTTCCTAATTATGTCAGGTGAAGAATACAATGCGTGCAGTTCTGCGTTGTGTAACTTTCTCCATTCTCCTGTAACTTCATCCCTCTTAGTCCCAAATATTTTTCTGAGCACCTTATTCTCAAACCCCCTTAGCCTCTGTTCCTCTCTCATAGTGAGAGTTCAAGTTTCACAAATGGTAAACTTTCAGCTTTTTTTGAGAGCAGACTGGATGACAAAAGCTTCTCAACCGAATAATAACAGGCATTTCGACTCAACTTTATGAAAGAATTAGCTAAGGAGTTAATGAAGCCCAAAATGGAGAGAAAAGTTGGAAATTCTTACATCAACCGTGATCTTTGGGCCAGCATTCTGAGAGTTGGAGAGTTACATCCACACATAGAGGAGAAACTTGAGACCAGGAAAACTTGTAGCCTGTGTGACCCAAAAAAGAAAAGGAAGAGAGCTTATATCTGCTACTTGTGCAAGAAACCAGTGCACAAAAAATGTGCAGAAGATAACTTTTGAAGTAGTGACACAATGCAGTAGATGATGTAGTAAGAAGAAATTTAAAAGTTTCATATAGTATGTAAAGTGAAGCATTATCCTGTCAGATTATGTAATGTTTATTTAGCTTAATTACTTGCAATGGAGTTCTATAACAGCTTAAAAATAAGAGATTATTTCTTTTCACGAATGAACAAATTAGTAAGATGCATTGTTATCATAGGCACAATATTGCACCGAACTTGTTCTTTACTTTTTATTTCTGCGTAACAAGTCTTAGTTCAATATTCTTATTGAAAAATAAAATAAATAAAGGGATGCCTGGAATAATATTTAAGCGTAAATAATTGTTACAGGTTCTGGCACACTAGTGACTGATAACCCCGGCAGTTGCGAGCGTCGTTAAATAAACCATAATTTAATTTTTTTTCAACAGACCACACTTCCATAGGAGTGTCCACGCATTAGCACCTTTGTGCTTAGGACTTAGAAATTAGAATACAGTAACATTTTTTATGTATATGTTGGCCATTCTGACTTTTATCTATGTTACCAGCTTTGTCAATGCCAGGAGTTTACAATTTTTTTAAGTACATTCTTCTGAATGGGAACTTTAAAAGTTATCACTGCTGATATAAGAATGGTTAGCGATAGTTTACTCCTTGCTGAGGAAAAAATATTTATTTGTTTCATCGATAATATAGGAAGCCAGGGGCTTTACTCAACCAGTTAGAAGAGAGACCCTTCTAACCCGGCTTTACCACTGCTTGTGCCTTTTCATGAATCGTGTTGGCGACACTGTATGCGACTGCGGCGACACCTGGTTACCTTGTGTATTGACATTTGCTTGATGCCGTACACAATGCGCGGTGAAGTACAAAAGTGAAGTTTGCTACGGAAATGTAGGTGTTGGTTGTTAAAATTTTTGTGACCGATATTTAAACAGTGTTGATTGATAACAATAGAACTGATACTATCTCTAGACCAGCTGTACGAAGTTTCCGATTACAAATACAATATCATTTGAATTCCAAGTGACAAATCTGGTTTGTGTAATATTTAATTACTTTTACGTAGTTAATATTTTATCGAGTTTAAAATAATGTACATTAATTAGGGTTCATATATCTAAAGTACAGTATATTAGTATCACAGTATTTTGTTAGTTTAAAGCATTTACAAACTTAATAAAACCGTAGAGGTTAAAGTTACTCAAGGGTACTACTATGATACATGGTAATTAAATTAACTTAATTTGTTTCCAGATATTCAAGACATAATGCTGCATGAAGTTCTTATGGCATTGGCTGGTTACCGTGGAACTTTTTTAACTGAGGTAATATATTTAAAATCAGAATATAGAGTGGTTATGAGGAAGAAAGTAGTCATAACTACGAATATGTTACAAGTTCCAGACTTGGTATTGTATTTATTATCATTCCATGGTATTCGTACATTGCTTTACAGCTAGAATATGGAACAAGTCAAAAAACTTAATACTATTATAAAGTTTTAATTTATAGTCACAGTCTAGATGAAATATATATACAGACGAGTTTTAGTATCAATTTCATGAAGTGTTATTGAATGTCATGAATTCACCTACAGAATAGAAGGCGTGAGGAATTAGGTACTTCTTTAATTTGGCCCTAAATAATCTTATGTTTTGAGTTTCATTTTTTATATCGATAGGGAGGCTATTAAAAATTTTTACTGCCATATAACGCACTCCTTTTTGATAGCAAAATAGACTTGCCGATGGAGTATGAAAGTCATTTCTTTGACGTGTATTTATGCTATGAACTGTTGAATTAGTTACAAAGTTTTCACGATTACATACGAGGAAGATTATTAATGAAGAGATATACTGACAAGCCATGGGCATTATTTGTAGTTTTTTAAAAATAGTCCTACATGATTTCATAGATTTGGCACCTACTATTATTCTAATTACTCTTTTTTGTAATAGAAATATACTGTTACTATCTGTGGAATTTCGCCAGAATATTATTCCAAAACTCATTACCGAGTGGAAGTATGCAAAGTATATTGTTTTTAAGGTATTGATATTTACTATCTTTTGCATAGTTCTAATAGCAAAACAAGATGAATTCAGTTTGGGGGTAATTTCTTTAATATGATTTTTCCAATTTAACACATTATCGATTTTTAAGCCAAGAAATTTGGTTGTCGTTGTTTCTAATAGGGATCTATTGTTAATTATTGCGCTAGAAATTTGCGAGGTTGAATTTGCACAGGATTTGAATTGAATTATGTTAGTTTTGTTACAATTTAATACCAATTTATTGACTGAGAACCAGTCACATATTTTGAAGAGAATTTCCTCTGCTGAAGATTGGGATGTGTTGGAGTTATTGGCTATAATTACTATACTTGTGTCATCTGCAAAGAATATGGGATGACCTACATCTTTTATTAGGGGGGCAAGATCATTTATAAACACTAGAAAAAGTAGGGGACCTAATATTGATCCTTGAGGAATTCTATGACGGATTACAACAGGAATTTTATTGCCATGGTCACATTGAAGACTGTCTATTAATATTGCCTATTATCTGATATCTTCAATTCACCATTCCTTCCAGTGGATTCTTCTGTAGGCAGTTTCTTCTTTGCCAGTGACCCATCCAGTTCCTTTCTCTCTTCTTGATCAGCTTCAGCATCATTCTTTCTTCACCCACTCTTTCTAGCACAGCTTCATTTCTTGTTCTGTCTGTCCATTTCGCATGCTCCTGTCTTCTCCATATCCACATTTCAGATTACTGTAAATCGTACCAGTCGTGACCTCGTGTTGGAGTGTGGCTGTCTTGAAATGTGTTACAGCATCAAATCCTTAATTAACACATTGATTGTAATGGTTGACTTTAATCTGTGCTTACATTCCAGGCACTGAAAAGGGACGACTTCTTAGATCCTGGTGAAAGTGGCCTGATAAAAAGGGTTCTTGCCATCTCTTCCAGTTACACTTCAATCAGAGCTTTCATAAAGAAACACCTGTACGCAATGAATAAATATTGTGGGGGTGAGTTGTTATAAAATTACACACCAGTGCTATTAAATGGTCTGCATGTCCACAGGACAAATATGAAGTGAGATTAGATAGTTTATAATTTAGAAATGGGAAGTGGATTGTATCAGTTCTGAACCTCCAGCCCCTCAGGTCTGAAACCTTACAGTTTGAGGAGCTCACTCACGAACATTTGATGATTTTCGCTGCCATGGATTTTTGTCTTGTCAGGATTATTGCTTCACATTTGTCCACATAGTCTTCATTTGGTATTTTCATCATAGAATTTTTTTCCCTTTCACAATGTTTCTAAAGATATGCAAGTCTTAAATCATTCACAGACTTAATTCATGTTAATAAAGCAAGAAGTATTAAAGACAGCAGCTTGCGATTTTCTGTATTACAATTTTGTCAACTCTAAATAGTAATATGCGTTACAAGAGCGGTATGTTGAAGTTTTCATGTTCGAGGAAAGTTTGAAAAAGCGAAACGTAGTTGAGCTTTTTTAATTTCCGAGAATTGAAAGAAAACATACCGCTCGTGTATCATACATTATTTTGTGCGAAGATCGTTTATTACATACCTGAAGAGGAATTTCTAATTAGTTGCAATGAAATCTCCATCTTGGTTTCTGTTCAATGACGGCAATTTTGGAAAACAAAAATATCTGTCTTCAACATTGTTACTTTAAAATGTGTTCTGTATTTACTATATTCCAGCAGGCCGTGATATACGTCTGTCTTTTTTTTCCCCCCAGTCTATAAATGCGAACTTAAAACAAACGGTAAGGTTATGTAATGATTTATTTTTCATTTTAATATTTTAACAATATTATTTATATAACATATTGCATTAATAACATCGGCATCTGGAATCTTGTTGATTTTTTCACGGCTTCCATAATGTTACTTGTATCAGGAATGCAATAAGTTTCGTGGAGTAGTAGAATTTACTTAATTTTTGCAAATATTTAAAAACAATAATTAACATTGCAATTTAGGTGAAATTGCAGTGGTAAGTTTCCAATTTATAATTATTACTATGTTAAACGTCTCTAAAAATAATATGTTAAAAGCCTAAAGCAGTAAAATGAATGTCGCGCTTAAGCGGTAAGAAGAGGGAAATTGTTGTGTGTGTTACGTTGGGAATACTGAATGTGGTATTTCACACTTACCGCGTATTGGTTCTGGGCAGAAAACAAGCAAATACGCACGATCTTACACAAAAGTTTTTTTCACTCCATTAGGTGTATGTAGTTTCTATAGCAACGCCATAAGTATGTTTTTCAGAAAAATGGAGGTACAGCACGAAACACAATGCATAGCTTGGCATATCAAGACTGAATCTGTAATCCAAACATAAAGAACCTTTAAAACTACGTACCAGTGGGATCCACCATCTGCAGACATCATTAAGGCTTGGTACAACAAATTCAAGGAGACTTGTAGTGGAAAGGAATGGAAGACCTGGGATAAGAGATGAAGATATCAATTGAGTTTGCTCATTGCTTGAGTGAAATCCAGAGAGTAGATTTACTTTTGTTGTTGACATGTTGAAGAGGACTCCAGTTATTTGGATAGCATTGTTTTCATGAACTAGTCAATTGTCCAGAAAGGAGAATAGACGAAGTACGGATAGCTATGGATCCCAGAATCCTTGTATGTTTGTGAAGTGGAAAGAGGTAGTCCGAAGATGAATGTGTGGTGTGCCTTATGTGTGATCAGATCATTGGGCCATTCTGTTTTCAAGAGCTTGCCGTTAATGAAAACATTTATCTTGACATAATTATTACAACAGCTTTCACTGTCACAAGTGAAACGCATACCCAAACATCATTTTCCAGTAAGACGATGCACCTTGCCATTGAGCACATAATGTTCATAATTGTTTGAACCTGCATTTCAACAGTAGGTGGATTGGTAGTGATGTGCCCATACCTTGGTTCCCTTGCTCACCCGACTTTACACTTTAGATTTATTCTTATGGAGTTATGTGAAGGATAAAGTGTAGGCCTATACAAATCAGTTGCCAGACAGTGAAGTAAAGGATCAGAGATGCAGTACAGAATATCATTCCTGATATGCTGTGGAACACATTCGGAGAGCTTTACTACTGTCTCGAATCGTTACAAGTGATCAGAAATGAATGAAACTTTTTGAGTTAATTGCAATACGGAAAACTGCAAGGTGCTGTTTGCGTTATTAATGAGTGAAATCAATCAGAGACTTTAGGAACACCCTGTAAGTATTCCCTGCTTCATTGCTCAGTCAGTATTGAATAATATTATTGATTCTTAGTCAGTTCAGTAACTAATAAATGTATACATGGTACTCTAGTTATAGGGGCTGAAGAGTATACTGGGAATGAGCCCAATGGAGTCTATCTGCAAGCATTCTGCAACGGCCTGAAGGAAGTGCTGACGCCATATGACAAAGATATCGTAGATCTGGAGGAGAAGGCTCTCAAAGATCCATATTTTCCTTTGCTGGCAATTGTCAGCAAAGTGGAAGAGTACTCCAAACTGTTTGAAGTGTTGAATTATATCATAAAGCAGGTAATTCAATGCTTTTTCTCTGCGTGGATATTCATGCGTGTTTGTTTTGTTGTGTATTTTTAATAAGAATCGTCTCTCATAGTAGAAGTTTGCGTGCAGTCCGCTGTGGTAGTTAACAGTTATATGCTTAATTTAGAACATGAGTTCTCGAGAAGAACTTCATTTTATTCATGATTTATGTAAGAGGGGGATCCAGGAAATAACGACCGTTCGCGCATACCCGCTGCGCAGCTGACTCCCCTTCCTTGTTTGAAGGTCAACTGGCTTCCTTAACATGTGTTCTCATAATGTTGTGAGTACTGGTTGCAACAAGTCGCCATTGTGCATTTTGTGTTACTTCAAAATGAACGACGAGATTGATAATCCCGCCGACTGTGAGGTGAGGAGTGTGATTCGATTTTTGAATGCCCGACATTTGAAACCTGCAGAAATTTACCGGCAATTGAAAGAAGTGTATGGTGATACTGTAATGAATGAAAGAAATGTGAGAAAATGGTGCGAAATGTTCAACAATGGGCGAACAAATGTCCACGATGAAACTCGACCCGGACGCCCATCACTCATCACAGAAGACCTGAAGACTAAAGTGAACGACAGAATCTTGCAAGACAGGCGCACATCACTCGACGAATTGCATATTGCCTTTCCTGACATTTCTCGTTCTTTGCTTGGTGAAATTGTGTCGCAACATCTTGGCTACCACAAAATCTGTGCACGATGGATACCACGGCAACTGAGTGACCAACACAAAACTCAGAGAATGGCCTCAGCATTGACATTCTTGATGCGATATCACACAGATGGAGACGCCTTTCTTGAACAAATTGTGACTGGTGATGAGACCTGGGTGTCTCACAACACCCCAGAGACCAAGCGCCAATCATGTCAGTGGCATCATCCCTCATCACCCAAGAAACCGAGAAAATTCAAACAGACTCTCGCAACACAAAAAGTCATGGCTACTGTCTTTTGGGATCGCAAAGGTGTTCTTTTGCTGGATTTCATGCCAAAAGGCACTACGATCAATGCAAATCGTTATTGTGAGACTTTACGAAAACTACGGTGAGCTATCCAAAACAAGAGGCGAGGAATGCTTTCGAGAGGAGTTGTGCTTCTTCACGACAATGCCCGCCCACCCACACACTGCTGCTTCAACTCTAGAATTGCTGGATCAATTCGGTTGGGAAATCTTTGATCATCCGCCCTATAGTCCAGACCTTGCTCCTAGCGAGTTTCACCTTTTCACTAAGCTGAAAGACTTTCTGGGTGGTACGCGTTTTGGAAGTG
The DNA here is from genome assembly GCF_040183065.1 of Periplaneta americana. Classification (NCBI taxonomy): domain Eukaryota; kingdom Metazoa; phylum Arthropoda; class Insecta; order Blattodea; family Blattidae; genus Periplaneta; species Periplaneta americana. The sequence continues at coordinate 159,010,459 of NC_091130.1, read as the reverse complement.
ATGAAGAGTTGAAGAAGACAGTGAACACCTGGCTTAATGAACTGGCGGCAGAGGAGTATAACACGGGAATTCTAAAGCTAGTGAACAGATACGACAAATTTTTAAATGTAGGTGGTGATTATGTAGAGAAGTAAAGGAAGCTTCAGTTATGTAACAGACTTTGTTTTTTCAAACAAATATTATTTTTTTTAATTATTACAACAAAACGGTCGTTATTTCCTGGATCCCCCTCGTAAATGACCTACCCTACACAGTTGATGAAAAGTACATTAAAGTCATATATATATATATATATATATATATATATATATATATATATATGCAATGTCCTCACTGTAACTATTAGTCGATATAATAGATAAAACTATTAATGATCGTGATGCATTTAATCGAAAAGTTACATTTGTTTGGATCAAATTTCTGCACATTTAAAGGACAAAACTAAAATTCTTTCAATCATTTATTATCATAATACACTGCTCTCTTAAATTGACTCAGCATACTGGGGATTAAATCAATGACTTTTCCAAAACACGCTATGGAATGTTTCATATACAAGAATTTTTATCTCTAAAAGGAAGCAAAAACGAGCAATAAATAACATTTTAGGCGCACATACACAAGAATAATTATAAAAGAGACAGGAGTTTTCACATGATAGTAATGAAACGTATTATTTAAGGAAAAATAATGAAATGAAAACATAAAATAAAATAAATATCACTAGAATATGTAAGTATAGAGAATACGTGGAAATGCAATACAACACTTGTCATAACAGTAAGTTAGACAACTCGTCAAAATTGTATTAAACTTTTTTTGTTTGAAATATCTCCCTGAAATTAATGACATTACTTATTGTACACCCTGTATACAGTCCACACTGAACTGAGACTGTCATGTTGACGTGTTATGTAAGAAACTCACTGACGTCATTTTTGTGGTAAAGAAATGAAATGTTAATTTACTGAAATGCTAAAATCTGAGTACTTGACTCATATACGGTACATAGCCACTGACAAATGCCATAATAGTTTCGAGTAATGATCCTAGAATAATAAAGCTATTAAAACTGCAGAAGAGAGCAGTAAGAATACTTTGCAATGTTGATAATTATACACACTGCAAACCTTTGTTTAGAAGGTCTGAAATTTTAACTGCACTGTCTTTGTATGTTTTGAATTGTATATACAAACAAATAGGAATGAGTTCAATACAATAGTTCAGTGCATAACTTCTCAATAAACCTTGAAGATAATTTAAGAAAAGGACATTGTAACTACATCACTACGAAAAGCAGTGTTATAGAAATTAAAAAAAAAAAGTATAATATTTTACCAGATAATATTAGATATTTAAGTTTGAGACATTTTAAGAAAGAAATTAAAAAAAAAAAAACAAATGAATCATTTTGTCATTATATAATATTCAAGAATATATTAACTCAATATAAAGAATGTATTATGATTACTGAAATGATACGTGTCCTATTTGTTATAAATTTGACAATGCCTGTTACATTTGTATATTTAATGGTTTTAAATAAATACAACTAAATTAAATGTCTTAAAAATTAAAAGATTAGAATTGTTCAGTCACATCACAGATTAGCTCTGGAACTAAAAGTAAATGAAGATCGACATCAAGATCAACAAAAGAAATAAAGGGAAGAGTGGATGATGAGAAGTCAGATCTTTTTAATGGGTTTGTGCAATAGATATTGTAGTCTAGGTTTCTTCAGAAGGAGAGCAAAGGTGAGGGCTCCATATAGTAAACGAGGCCTTCCCTGAATGAGAGGCCCAAAGCAAGATTGGCTCTTAGTTTCTCTGTGTACAGCTGAAGGCATTGTGAAGTATTAGCGATGTTACAGGGTATCTCAAATCGGCCAAATTTTGATCTCCATTACTGGTGATCGTCATTGCACTACTTATTTGCTTCTACGCTTAAGTATTGCTATTCAACGCGGAAATGCAATGAGTGTTTTGGGTACTCTTCCAGAGTCCAGCCCTTTGGACGAACTTTTTCTCATGTAAAATTTTTTATCTTTATATTTATATTTAGTTTTTATATATGTATAATTGTAACAGTGAAAATATTGTTAATCAAATAATTTTTTTTTCATAAGTGTATATTATTTTTGGGAGTGTTTGTTGTAAGTAATTTTATGAGGTTGTTATTGATATGCTGATAAATTATTTGTACGAATTACGAATTTTCTAGTGTCCTGAACGAATTTTATTGTGCTTATAAATCCATATTTATGCTATTTTAATAGAGAATGTATTTTTATCTCTCAAAAAGTTTTTAGATGTGTAGTAGCTATGTATCATTTGGTTGGTTACTGTGATCATGTATTGATTCAAATGTACTGTGTTTTGTTTGCCTACAGATATCTGAACAGAACATTCACGGGTGTCAGATTCTGGATTTCCTTCACAGGGAGATGGTAGCTAATGTGGATGTTGTCAAGGAATCTCTGAAATGGTTAGTAAAATGTGTCAACACTAGGATTCATGACGTAACTAATTTTGATTTATTGTTATATTTTGTTGAATGGTGAATAAGAAGTTTTCTAAGTCATTTTTGGACAATATTTAATTTCTTTTGCGTCATATTTCTTGACTAGTGTACATAGCCTCAATTTTTTCCTCCTAGTCAGAAATCTGCAGTTGTTTCTCCTATTATTTTAACGTTATCATTCTTTTTTTTTTTTAATTTTTCCTGTTATAATTTAATACAGTAAATGTTAAAATTTAAAGTGAATATATCACAGTTTCACATTTCTAGATGTATATTAGGCATATTAACAAACGCTTGCATCTGAATCCTTCACGAGATCAGAGCTGTGGACTTCAGTTGCAGTGTACAGTACAGCAGGTGTTGAGTGTGTGTTTTCCGTACTGCACGGTTTGTTTTGATTGCCTACAGCATTATTCAGTGCTGCCACTTCGTGTTCTTCAAGCAGCTGTCCAGTTGGCTTCTGTATGGACAACTCATCGACAATTATGCGGAATTCTTTATACAGCGTGTGTCGGAAAATGCAAGGGACCAGGCTGCCTCAACATCGGCTAGTCAGGCCAGCCTCTCTAGTCAGGAAATCAGTGACTCCTTTTCGGTAATATTGTAGTTAATTCAAGATCTTTTATGAATAAATTACAGGAATGTTTCAGACTATCTTAGTCCTTTAACGTTTAATTTCGACTATAAAGTAGTAAGATAGCACTAAAGGAATGCTTACGTCACGAATCTCTCTCTCTCTGTTGTGCATCCATTACAGCAGCGTGCAAATTAATCCGAACACAACATATTTTTACATTTTCTGTCATTGTTGGCCTCACAGCTGCTCATACCGCTTTGATTGACGTCTGTAGTACGTGTAATTCCATTGTTGAAGGTCTGTCATTATTTTTTTTATAATATGTGACATTTTGCCTGTCGTTTTGTACTTATAAGCATTTCAGTTGTGTTGAAGACTTAATACTGCAATCCTGTGTACATTCTGTCGTCTTCACAAATGGATACAACTCCACGAAAACGGTCTAAAATTATAACATTAGCAGAGCATTCTTCTGTGACACAGAGGCAAATTGCTGCAGAATGTCACATCGGTTTGGCTACTGTTAATTCGATCATAAAACGATGCAGGGAGACTGGATCCATCACACCCCAGAAAAAAGGAAACTGTGGGCGGAAAAGGAAGACTTCACCTGCAGATGATCGTTAAATTGTCAGGAAAAGTAAATTAAATCCTAGACTAACTGCTGTCGACTTAACCCGCGAGTTAATGGCTACCACTGGGGCGAATATTCACGTCACAACAGTGCGGCGTAGGCTTTTGGAAGCTGGACGAAGGGCTCGTAAGCCTATTAAGAAGCAACTGCTAACCCCTGTTATGTGCAAAAAACGCTTAATGTGGGCAAAATTACATCAACACTGGACAGTGAATGACTGGAAGAATGTACTTTTTTTTTCCGATGAGTCTCATTTCGAGGTCCACGGCGACCGTGTTTCTTACGTACCGGTACGGAAAGGATCCGAAAAAGTAACAGCAGCTCATCTCCAACAAGCACCCAAATACCCCCCTAAAGTAATGTTTTGGGGTTGTTTTACACATGAAGGGCCTGGAGTATTAATACCTATCAAGGGAATGATGAATTCTGACAAATATATTCACTTATTGGGAACCAGAATCGTACCCCAGCTGCAAAAATCATTTCCGGATGGCAGAGGTGTGTTCCAACAAGACCTGGTACCATGCCATACGTCTCGAAAAACTATACAAGAAGAATATTCAGGTACTCCCCTGGCCAGGCAATTCACCCGACATCAACCCCATTGAGAACTTGTGGTCAATTTGCAAAAGAAGAATGCAAAAAATGGATTGTTCTACAAAGGAGAAGATGATTTCTGCCCTCATTGGTGTATGGTTTCGCGATGAAGAAATGAAGATTATTTGTGGGAAATTAGTGGAATCCATGCCAAATCGTCTCAGAGCTGTTATTAGGAACAAGGGAGGCCACATAGGTTACTGAGGTATGTCTTAGATCCTTTTTTTATCCCGTTTGAGTGTTTTTGCATAAGTAATTACGTTGTTCGGATTAATTTGCACGCTACTGTATATCAGCAGATTGCTAAAAAAAGTTGATCTTTTCAGGAAATGAGGAGATCTATAAGTGAAGGTTCTCACAAATACGAGATCCAGTACAACATGCTTCCTTCTTACATCATTCCCTCCCTGGCACAGAAGATCCTCTTCATAGGAGAGACTATTCTAATGTTTGGCTGCGAACCAAGAGATCGAAGTGGTAAGTATTATCTTCTTCAACCTTACATAGAGACAAGTTGATGAATATGCTTTGCATGACACTGATGTTTGCTGACGTGTGCGTGATTTTCTTCTGTTGGCACAAACCTTACATGTATAATCTTTTCGCTGTAAGAAAAATCCTAATGTAAACAATAGCACGTGACTGAAGTGAGGCTTCATTGGCCGCTGTTTGGCGCCATAGATTCTCAGTACGTGTTCCCGCCTACTGTTGTACATTCTGTTTCATGTTAAACATTTCCCGTTACTCGTCAAGTAGGTCTAACCTCACTACTATGCATTCGTTTGCTTAGGAAACATTTACTTTATAATTACTGTATTAAATTATTTTTAAGTCGTATATCTTCACAAAGGACAGTTGAGGTTGCAGAAGCCATACTTCAGTACCACGTGCTTACGTGAACATCTACGAGCTCAAGTGACGCCAGCTTGTTACAGGAACAGACTACCTCGGTATTACTGTTGGTATTCATCCGCGTTCATAGTGCATAACAAAATATAAAAGTAGCTTTTCTTTTCGTATCGTTTTACATATGAGTGAAGTTATGTGTTTCATCGTATTTAACAAGTAAAATTCAATTTTTTTACTTTCAAATAATACAAGATTATGGTTTCCAAATACGAACTATATTTTCCTGTGTCGTGTGAGTGTTTTGACTGTGAGTTAATCACGAGTATGACAGCCACATGCTTATGTTTACATTAGGATTTTTCTTAACAACGAAAACAGTATAGTCTTAGACACAAAAAATGACCTGTCTCCTCTAGTGTGAATTTGTCTAAGTCTCCTTTGGACAGCGGCTGGTTCACACAACTAGGGAAAGGATGTTTATTTTGCACCTAATTTATCCCTTGAACATATCTTTGTCATAGATTAGCTGCTACATTTGTCCTATAGAGAGACAGAAAAAGTAAAGGAAAAATAGAGCAGAGTCGTGCATAAGATAATCATTCACGTGCAAACTAAGCCCTCATGGAACCAACCAAAGTCTTCCGAAAGGGACTTGGTGTATGTATGGCAGCTGATCATATTTTTGTCTAAGGTTGTACATTGAACAATATTCCAAATGATGTAAATGTAGAATGGGTGACGACTTGGCCTTCGCATAGCGGAATTTATTATTATTATTATTATTATTATTATTATTATTATTATTATTATTATTATTATTATTGATTTAGTCTAATGTTCCTTTTAATTGCTATGGCTCACAGATGATGTTATGATTTTGTGGTACCATTACAACCAATTGTAGCGTTTTGTGAAATCGACATGCTCCATAATGTCCTTTGATTGATTGATTGATTGATTGATTGATTGATTACAACTAATTGTAACTTACCTAATAAATAGTAGATATTCCACAAATCAGTTACAAAAATTCATCATTCAAACAACAATAGCAAGAGACTTGCATTATTTCAGGTGGAATTTCCTTTCACTGGTTGGAAATAAACAGGAATTTCATAATATATAGTGTCTTTAAGATGTTTTGTATGGAAGGCATTCAATGTTTGGTTTAGGATCTCAAATCGCTAGTATTTATGTCTATGTGGTATTTGAAATTAGAGTCGATTGACACAAAGAATTACAGAGAAACATTTCATTTCAGAGTTAGAGGCCTGTGTTTTGTAAATCAGAAATTAATACAATCGCAGGTAACAAACAGTATTGTAGTGCAGTTTTATTTTTAAAACTTACCATTATGTTCCATGACATTATATCTATGGTTGGTCTTTTAATGTTGGTACTACATTGGTGGGCAGCCGGGTAGCTCAGTTGGTAGAGCAGCTGGCTGCGGACTGGAACGTCCGGGGTTCGATCTCAGGTGGTGACAGGATTCTTTTCTCGTTGCCAAACTTTCAGAACGGCCCCGAGGTTCACTCAGCCTCCTATAAAATTGAGTACCGGGTCTTTCTCGGGGGTGAAAGGCGGTCAGAGCGTGGTGCCGACCACACCACCTCATTCTAGTGCCGAGGTCATGGAAAGCATGGGGCTCTACCTCCATGCCCCCCAAGTGCCTTCATGGATGTTACGGGGATACCTTTACCTTTACCTTTTACCTTGTACTACATTGGTGAGGTGTGAAGTGATAATAAAAATACAGGAAGTGTTTATTGTTGGTTACATTTTTCTTTATGCAGAGGCAATGTTCGTCACATCAAAGTTTGTAACCTCCATATGGGGAGACAGAGAAGTGGAATTTTACCGAAAACTTCAGAATTTGCAGGCCATGAAGAATTTCAGCCGTACAGAATTTGAGAAGACCGTTGATGAGTTCCGAAGTTGTGTGACGGAGGTAAATGTTTGGTCCTTCTCATTCAGACACAAGGACTTTCTGTGAAGCTTGCATTTTGGTTGTAAGCAGGCCTAATATATCTTAAAAGTCTTTTCAGTTCGTGTAACTATAAATATTATTATGCTTTTCTTGTTTATGTTCAGCACTTGTGGAAGTTCGCCGTTGAAGAAGCAGAGCTGTTTCAACAATTGAAACTCATGAAAGATTTCTTCTTGCTTGGCCGTGGAGAACTGTTTTTGGAATTCATACGCAAAGGCAGTCCAGTGCTGCAAAATTCACCAGTTGGCACATCCACCAGAGGTGACAACGATTTCATATGTCTAATATTAAACAGGATATTAGATATTTTGTATTTATTAAGTTTTGCCTTCAGCCATATAAATTTTCATTATAATGCCTTGTGTACACAAGTTAATTGTTGTCCTTCTTAATCTTAATGTGCCCGTACACAAAGTTTGATTATATTTAAGAGATCTTGTACAAAAGTGCATTGATTTTATAATCTTCTTCTCTTATTTTATTTAGTACAGGGTTGGTCACTACGTGCAGGTGGATTTTAAGGCCATAGTAAAGAGAACAAAGTCAACTGCTTGAGAAAAACAAACTTCAAAGTGTGCAGTTTAGTTATATTGTTCACTTTTCTAAAATAACTTTGGTTATATGTTCCCTATTACCATATAAACACTTGTGTAACCTTCCGCGTAAGTTACACATTACATTCTTCAATATCTGACGATCAATGTTCCTTATTTCTTCTCGTATGCATTCTTTAGGCTCTTCTGTAGTGATTCTGGAAGATTTTGGACTTTAAATAGCCCCATACAGTCAGATCCGGAGATCTTGCTGGCCAAATGATGTCCCCATATCTTGAAATCAGTGACCAGGAAACGAGGTTTTGAGGCTGGTCAAGCTTTCTCTTGCGGTATGCGCCGTTGCACCATCTTGTTGAAAGAGAGGATTATTTACCCAAGTCTGCGCGGTTCTTCTAAGAGTCATTCTCTGAATATTCAATGCCAGAGACGTCTCACTGCTGAGTGGGTCGGATTTCTTGCCACGGCAGTTTGCACTCATTCAGTGTTCTTGGGTGTTAAATACTGCCACTGCCATGAACATGAAAATTGCTAACCTGTTTTAAAATCGTCCTTCCATGTCCTGGAACTCGAATCTGAGTCATGAAATTTCTTCCTGCCTGCACAATGCTTCACAGTAAATGCCCGCTGATTTACTGAAAAACATGCCATTGCTCATCAAGTTGCATAACACAGAGAATAAATTCGTAACAATATAATTCATCAAATTGTTGCACAGCCCACTGAAGTCCAGCTGTATGCAGTGGCCAGTCCTGTGTGTGCCAGTTTTTCTTGATTCCTGTAGTGTGTCAACTCTTCACTGTTGAGTTGTTTGTTTGTATTTTCAGATGTAAACCAGGCCTTCCACATAGCAGCTCGTAAAATTTCTATAAACGATGATATAATAGACAAGTTCAGCTTCACGCTGCCAGGAAAAGGCCATGTTGAGACAGACGATATTAAAGGTACAAACAAATATTGTAAATGTCAATACTATATTTTATCGAGCAGGAAATGTTATAAAATACTATTCATTCAGTTATTTTCCAGTGCAGTACAGCACAGCGAGTTATAATTCACCTTTTTAGAATCCTCCAAGATTACATTCATAGTTCCAAATGTAATATATAGCATGTATAGTCCGGGTCAGCTTACTTCATACCCTAGGGGTGAAAGCTAACCATTTTTCCCCCATCACTACATATGCTAGTGATTGTGGTGATTTTCTACTTTGCAGGTTGAATTTTCTTTTGCCAACTTCGTTTCGAATTTCGATACTGACAAATACTACAAATGGTAGTGATTTTTTAACTGGTATGTTGGCAGCTCAGACAAATATCGACAATATTTGTCGGTACTGGAGTTCCATGAAATTAAAATTGTACTAGATTTCTAAGCCGGTTACTGGAAGCTAGTGAAATTTGAACATACTAATAATTAATTAATATCAGTATTAATATTAATACATAATAGCTATTTTATGTGTTGCATTGTGGTTATAATTCAAGACTATAGTCAGGTAAGTTTTCTGAGTTAATACTAATAATTTTATGAGGTGAAACAAAATACATTTTTAGGTTAGGTCTCGTGAGTCAATTGTTTAGTCAAAGCAATGAATTTCGTATTGCCAGACAAAATACTTGACATGTTGACCACTTTCCCATATAGTTTGCCTACGAAAATATGCTGCAAATTATTTAATTATTTAGAATAACCAGTACGGTAAGTAAATAAGTCATTTAATATGTAGGATCATGTGATATCTGGTAACAGTTGGCAACACTGACTAGACGGCAATATTTGCTGTTTAGGAACTGTTCTTATGTGACCCTCACTATTCATATGGAGCTGAACCCTGTAAAAGTATCGCTATGGAAGACTGAGGTGAAGTATGAGTATTCAGAGGAGGGTGCAATGTAAGCTTTTGATGTGATTACGTAGTGCCTGCAGAGGTCTTAAGACTAAACTTAACCTAAATTCCAGACCATAGACGAACACACCAAAATTTCCTGTACTCTAACTGGGAATCGAACCCGGGAACTCATGAACTATAGCCAGAAGTCCTCTATCCTCTCTATACACTTTCTATTCCTTTTCGTTGTTCCTTAGCCTGCCTCCCTTTCTCGGATCCTCCTCTGTCCTCCTTATCCTTCTGCCTCTCCATTCTCTTCTTCCCCTCTAGCCCCCCTCCTCTCCTCAACCTGCAGTTCAATGCAATTGCACACTTTGGTTGGATTGCAACGCTCGGAGAAAAAGAAAAACATAATTTTCGGTTGTGAGAAGCTCATAATTGTAACATGCTGACTTCTTGTCTTCGCACAGGCAGCTGGCACTTGCTGATACTCAACTACAAGGTGAGCTGGCCCCTGCACCTGCTGTTCGACGACACGGTGCTGGACAGCTACAACCACTTGTTCTGCTTCCTGCTGCGCGTCAAGAAGACTCAGCTGGAGCTGCACGACGTCTGGAGAAGTCACATGCAGAGCAAAACTCGATGGCACGTATTTCATACCAGTAGGGCAGGTGGAGAAGTTCAAATATCTTGGAGCAACAGTAACAAATATAAATGATACTCGGGAGGAAATTAAACGCAGAATAAATATGGGAAATGCCTGTTATTATTCGGTTGAGAAGCTTTTATCATCCAGTCTGCTGTCAAAAAATCTGAAAGTTAGAATTTACAAAACAGTTATATTACCGGTTGTTCTGTATGGCTGTGAAACTTGGACTCTCACTTTGAGAGAGGAACAGAGATTAAGGGTGTTTGAGAATAAGGTGCTTAGGAAAATATTTGGGGCTAAGAGGGATGAAGTTACAGGAGAATGGAGAAAGTTACACAACACAGAGCTGCACGCATTCTATTCTTCACCTTACATAATTAGGAACATTAAATCCAGACGTTTGAGATGGGCAGGGCATGTAGCACGTATGAGCGAATCCAGAAATGCATATAGAGTGTTAGTTGGGAGGCCGGAGGGAAAAAGACCTTTAGGGAGGCCGAGACGTAGATGGGAAGATAATATTAAAATGGATTTGAGGGAGGTGGGATATGATGATAGAGACTGGATTAATCTTGCTCAGGATAGGGACCAATGGCGGGCTTATGTGAGGGCGGCAATGAACCTTCGGGTTCCTTAAAAGGCAGTGAGTAAGGGCATACAGTACTGTCCTTGATAGAGGGCTCCTCGTCAAAGTTTGCAGGTCATTTCTCGCCCACATTGAGTTCAATACTGAATGACCCCTGCAGTTCAGCAATTGTTTAATAAATTACTACAACAAAATACAATGCAGGTGCTTAAGGAACTGGATTGCGAGGAATTGTACTACTTTCAGTTTAATATTATTTCTTAATGATATAATTATCAGTTAATTTGAACAGTTTTTAGTAACAATGTTTTATATGATGCAATAATTTATGGATATTTGTGTTCTTAATTCAGTTGCTATATGAAGAGTCCACTGCAAGAATGATGGATGTCATTTGGAATACATTTTGCAGGAGAAGCAATTGAAAGTTGTTGTTCTTGTTTTCTAATGCCAGGCGTTTGACAAGAAAGTCATTTGCCCTCTTGCACTCCAATATTTTTCAAAGATATCATGACCAGCCACTGAAGCACAGATTTTGAGATGTTCCGAATCCATTTCTTGGTTTGAGTTGCACAATGGGCAGCTAGGGGACTGATATATTCCAATTGTATGCAGGTGTTTGACGAAACAGTCATGGCCTTTTGCCAATCTAAATGCAGCTACAGACGATTTTCGTGGTAAATCGGGAATTAACTGTGGATTGTGATGCAGAGAGTTCCATTTTTTCCCTTGAGATTGTTTGAAATGCTTAGCACTCAAAGCTTAACTGTGATTTTCCGTTCATTACTATCAGTGACTATCAGTGTTAATGCCATATAACTCTCTATGTACATTCTATATGTCTTAAGCTATGCATTGACAGTCTTGGTTCATTTTCGACAAGAAAGTGACGTCCATCATTCTTGCAGTGGACTCTTCATATTTAGCAGCCACAAAATAATTACATGTTGCAACGAAGTTCTTCACAAGCCAGCCAGCCTTTCTGTTCTGCTTTCATTCCCAACCATACAGTTAAAATATGTGAAGTTCTTGTATGTCTTCAAAAGGTGGTCATAACATTAAAAAAATATTAAGCAACGTTTGTTTTTGAGATTTAGAAGAAAAATTATGTGGTTGCCATGGAAACAAGAACTTGAATAAACCGACCAGGTGGCTCATCTACATTTGCAAAAGGAGGATCAAAATACAAAATATCATACTCCCCGTCATCATCATGAAATGTAACTTTCAAGTCAATAATTACTGTTGGTAGCACTGCAAGGGGATGAACGGCCAGTTCCCACTCATACAACGATCTCTGTTGGCAGTTTGCGTAAGAGCGACCACGCAGTGTGGCATCTCCGTAACCGGCTGATGTTCCTGGTGGACAACCTGCAGTACTACCTGCAAGTCGATGTGCTGGAAAGTCAGTATGCACTTTTCCAGTCTGCGGTCCAGGCCACAAAAGACTTCGAAGAAATTCAGAAGGCGCATACGCTCTTCCAAGCAAACATATTAAGTCAGACATTTCTGCTTTTTGATAGGGTAAGTAAATTTCTTGTTGTGATTTGTAAATTTTTCCGAAGGGCCCATCTGTGTTGCAGTCACTATGTTTGCACACTGCAATGCAGCAGGTTGCTTTATGGCATAAATGGCGTGTCCTTGCCATAGAGCAGTTCGCCCTGTTACATGCACTCTGAACTCATAACAGTCTAAATCATTACAATATTGCAATGTTCTGTGCTGTTCATTCTAATTGCATACATTTCACATTAAAACTTAATGTGGGTTTATTCGTGTTGCCTATATTTGAAATACTGTATGTGTTTTTCTTGGTATAGACAAAGGGTTTTGACATTGCCATAAGAAACCTATGTATGAAAACAATTAAGAAAAATTTTAAAATATTTTCTTTAAGTCCCTCATAAACTGTTGTTGTTGTCGTTATCTAATGCCGGGCTTTGGCAACGAAGCCATTAGCGTTCTTGCTCTCCAATATTTCTCTGTGGTGGATCCATCAGGTAGAGCTTCACAGGTTATGAGATGATCTTCAGTCATTTCTTCTTCTTTGTTGCATAGAGGGCAATTTGGATTTGTGTAAATTCCTATTTTATTCAAGTGTTTGGCCAAATAATCGTGTTCTGTAAGCAGTCTGAATTTTGCTACTGCAGATTTACGTGGGATTTCTGGAATAATTTCTGGTTTTTTTATTAAAATGCTCCATTTTTTATCTTTGGCTTTGGTACATAGTGCTTGGTTTTGCTTGATTTTATATTTATTTTTAATTAGTCTTTTGATAGATGTAAAAGGTAGGCTTGTATTACTACTCTGAATTAAATTGGATCCTTTTTTGGCAAGAAAGTCAGCAGTTTCATTTCCAACAATTCCGCAATGTGCAGGTATCCATTGCAATTGAATTCTTTTCTGTAGTTTTTGAAGTTGTTGGATCATTTTGTGACATTCTTTAATTTGGATTGACATCATTTTATATGAATTTATTGCATATAATGCTGCTTTAGAATCAGAGAGCATGACAGCATTTTGAAATTTATCTATTTTCTGTACAGTAGGTGTTGGAGTGAGATATGAATAGCCATTATTTCCGCATCAAAATTTGTTGCATGATGTCCTGCTGGTTGATAAAATGAGAATAACGCACACGTAATTTCTGATCCTGAATTGTTATCGATAGCAGACCATCTGTGTAGATATGTAACCATTCTTCTGGTGGGTATCTATTGTTCACAGCTTCTAATGCCAGCGCTTTTAGTACAGGTTTGGAAGTTTCAAATTTTGTATCTAGTTGAATGTTAATTGGTTCGAAGGTTAGAGGGTTTTCTCTGCTTAAAATGTTTTCTTTAGATTTAGGGAGATTCAATTCTGTTTTTATTTCCGTGACTTTGGACAGGAAACTTGTTTGTGTTTTCAACTTGGTTGGTTGTAACAGTCTTTTTTCCCATTTTGTTGTTGTTAACCGTAGCATTTTTTCATCCGTCATAAACTTATATAATAATGTGATATTTTTATTTCATTCTACTTGATGAACGTTTTCGGTTTTGTAAGCCATCTTCAGATCACTGTTACCCCTATTGAACTCTTGTGCTAATATGCAATGGGTTACATTGATCATATTGTATTAAAATGTAAAATATAAAATATAAGATAAAATTAATGAATGCACATATCTTATCTTATCTTATATTTTATACATTTTATATTTTACATTTTTACTTACAGACCTGTTACTAAATCTACGTATTACTCTGTGAAAAGATTTATTAAATCTACATACTTAGACTTCAACAAACAAAATTTGATAACACAACCTCAAGGGAAAAAATGGAACTCTCTGCATCATAATCCACAGTTAATTCCCGATTTACCACGAAAATCGTCTGTAGCTGCATTTAGATTGGCAACAGGCCATGACTGTTTGGCCAAACACCTGCATAGAATTGGAATATATCAGTCCCCTAACTGCCCATTGTGCAACTCAAACCAAGAAATGGATTCGGAACACCTCAAAATCTGTGCTTCATTGGCTGACCATGACAATATCTTTGAAAAATATTGGAGTGCAAGAGGTCAAATGACTTTATTGTCAAACGCCTGGCATTAGAAAACAACAACAACATATTTTACATTTTAACACAATATGGTCAATGTAACCCATTGCACATCAGAACAAGAGTTCAATAGGGGTAACAGTGATCTGAAGATGTCTTACAAAACCGAAAACGTTCATCAAGTAGAATGAAATAAAAATATTACATTATTATATAAGATAAGTTTATGACGGACTTAAAGAAAATATTGTTAAATTAACAGAACTTACCGGAACAAAAATGGGTATAAAATTTAATGAAGAAAAATTAAATCAATGGGACATGTTTATAAATTAGCAGGCTTTGACAATTTGTAAAGCAAGAGAACGTCATTTCTGGTTGCTAAGTCAAAGCGTGATTTTCTCTTCATTAATGTTGTAGAAATCCCGGAGTGAAGCAGTGCCAATAACACATCTACTCTCTTTCCAGCTAAAGATTGAAGTAAATGTAAATAAATGCACGTGGCATGATGGTTCCTGATTGGCTATTGAACGCACAACGCCTCCAAGCTCATGCTTGTCGTCTTCTTCCTCACATTAAAATAGTTCCTTCTAAAATAATAAAATGTATAATATACATGGAATATGGGTAAATTAAACATGCTTATAACAACACTTTGTTACGATTTAAACAACATGTTTATATTAGTAGTTTCAGACATAGCTTGATAAATCATTGTAAAGTGTATTATGGCAACGCGCATGCGTAATAGGCATTAAGTTCCTCCCAAGGTGACCTGCAGCAACATCAGCACAGCTGTTAACACAGTGTTGCCAACCTCAAAGAAATTTCTGTAGAATTAAAGAAATTCTCCTCTCTTCAAAAAATAACATTTTAATCACGAATCTACAGAAAAAGAAAATCCACTATTCCCAGTAGAGAAATAATGAACTCTTCGATATCAACGCGCATATATGTAACTAAGAAAATTCTTCGATATCCCTGTATTATTGAATCACCGCCTGTCAGCACAAAATTCGTCTCCCGTCTGCCTCTAGCGTGCGTGCGTTCCAAGAACGATCACGTGGGAGATTCATGCCTTCATCACGTGAAAGATGCCTTTGTGAATCACCGACTTGTCTTTCTGGCACCATCTGAGGTCGAGGTCAATGTCTCTGTCGCAATAGTTTATTCGTGGCAGACGACAGTGATTTTTGTATTGTATTGTATTGTATTGTATTGTATTGTAGTAGCCTATTGTTAAAGCAGTCAGTACAGGAAGCGTGTGTTACAGTGTTGTGGTTGTGTCGGATATGGAGGGGATAGAGCGCTATCAAGTTACGATCAATGGTGTACGAGTTCGCACACTGACGTAAGTAGAATCTAATTATTATATTAATAACATTTTAACTTTATTAAAATCATGTAAGTCTTGTTATTAACCCTCTGTGAGCATTTTACGGGCTAGTTTAATGACTGAGTTCAAATGTTGTCTGCAATATATCAGATGATGGCTGCCCTGCGTGCTCACTTGCTCAAAATAATGCGCCTCGGCGGCTGCTTTGGTGGCTAGCTTCCGATTGCGGAGTAATACATTTCGGTTTTGTTTACGTTTACTTCAATCTTTAGTTGGAAATAGTATAGTTCCTATGCAGCAAATTGTTGTCATTTGCATCCGTGGTCCCTCATGGCTGAGTGGAAAGTGTTAACAGAGTGAGAAACTTGTAGTGCAATGTGTGATTGCTGTGTATCTTCATTTTCAGGGCAGCAGTGGGTCTGCAGCGAAGTCCAATCCAGTGCAATCGATTTTGGCTAAGTTTCTTGATTTGTGTGAAAAATTCTGCAGCAAGATTAGCTCATGGGGAAGCAGTCTGAAGGAGACGGAACTGTGCGAGCTGGAGATGATGGTGAAGGAGCACGAGTGCCTGGTGGAGTGCCTGCTGCAGCTGCTGACCAGCCTGAGCCTGCACCCCTGCGGCTCCCACCTGTCGCAGCTGCTGCTCAGGCTGGACTTCAACAGGTGGTTCAGCAGCTCCGCCGCTCTGGAAGCCGACACACAGGGTCATGTTCCAACACAATAGAGATTCCTCACACTTATTTTCGTCTTTCCTCACCATTAACTAATTGTAATGATGCTCAGTATTAAATAGTACAATAAAACAGAAGAAAATTTACTGTTTATATGAAAGATATTTATTTCTGCAAGATTAAATCCTGAAGTTATTGTACAAAAGCTGTTCATGAAGTAACTTTCGTTGTATTCTATAAAAAAATGGCAATATAGTTAAAAGTTTTAAACTATAGGACTTTGATTTCTTTTTCTATATAGTTTCCGGCGAAACTGACACATTCATCACAGTGTTTAACGATATTTTGAATGCCACGGTGATAAGAGTCTCCCGCCTGTGACTGAAGCTGCACTGCAATACTTTGTCATCGTCAAAGCGCTGCGATGCAAGTCACTTCTTCATATGCATGAAAAGATGGTAATCACTACAAATCAGGGCTGTATGGAGGATGACTGAGTACTTCCCAGTTTAAATTTTGCAATTCGAACATACAATAGCGTGCGAATTAATCCAAACACGACATATTTTTACATTTTCTGTCATTGTTGGCCTCACAGCTGCTCATACCGCTTTAATTGACATCTGTAGTACGTGTAATTCCATTGTTGAAGGTCTGTTATTATTTTTTTTATAATATGTGACATTTTGCCTGTCGTTTTGTACTTATAAGCATTTCAGTTGTGTTGAAGGCTTAATACTGCAATCCTGTGTACATTCTGTCGTCTTCACAAATGGATACAACTCCACGAAAACGGTCTAAAATTATAACATTAGCAGAGCATTCTTCTGTGACACAGAGGCAAATTGCTGCAGAATGTCACATCGGTTTGGCTACTGTTAATTCGATCATAAAACGATACAGGGAGACTGGATCCATCACACCCCAGAAAAAAGGAAACTGTGGGCGGAAAAGGAAGACTTCACCTGCAGATGATCGTTTAATTGTCAGGAAAAGTAAATTAAATCCTAGACTAACTGCTGTCGACTTAACCCGCGAGTTAATGGCTACCACTGGGGCGAATATTCACGTCACAACAGTGCTGCGTAGGCTTTTGGAAGCTGGACGAAGGGCTCATAAGCCTATTAAGAAGCAACTGCTAACCCCTGTTATGTGCAAAAAACGCTTAATGTGGGCAAAATTACATCAACACTGGACAGTGAATGACTGGAAGAATGTACTTTTTTTTTCCGATGAGTCTCATTTCGAGGTCCACGGCCACCATGTTTCTTACATACGGAAAGGATCCGAAAAAGTAACAGCAGCTCATCTCCAATAAGCACCCAAATACCCCCCTAAAGTAATGTTTTGAGGTTGTTTTACACATGAAGGGCCTGGAGCATTAATACCTATCAAGGGAATGATGAATTCTGACAAATATATTCAGAATCGTACCCCAGCTGCAAAAATCATTTCCGGATGGCAGAGGTGTGTTCCAACAAGACCTGGCACCATGCCATACGTCTCGAAAAACTACAGAATTCTTCAACAAGAAGAATATTCAGGTACTCCCCTGGCCAGGCAACTCACCCGACATCAACCCCATTGAGAACTTGTGGTCAATTTGCAAAAGAAGAATGCAAAAAATGGATTGTTCTACAAAGGAGAAGATGATTTCTGCCCTCATTGGTGTATGGTTTCGCAATGAAGAAATGAAAAATATTTGTGGGAAATTAGTGGAATCCATGCCAAATCGTCTCAGAGCTGTTATTAGGAACAAGGGAGGCCACATAGATTACTGAGGTATGTCTTAGATCCTTTTTTTATCCCGTTTGAGTGTTTTTGCATAAGTAATTACGTTGTTCGGATTAATTTGCACGCTACTGTAGTACGCTGTGCAGTATGTGGGCGGGCATTGTGCAAAAAACCACCCTGGAGCGCAGCATGATGGATTTCAGCCATTTTACACTTTTTGCCACACGAAATCGTATCACCAAGTGTATCTCACAGCTGACAGGATTATCAATTTTGAACACACATGGATAGTAACAGTGCACCATCCTCTATGCACCACTGCAAGGACGGTGCCACTATGCTCGATGGCATTCAGCTAGGGAACACAGCACTGATCGATCATGTAACCACACACAAGTTTCTGCATTCAGTGGGAATGTATCTCCGCATGTTCAACAAAAAGTCACACTACACTTTTTTTTTTTTTTTTGCTTCTAAAACAAATCTGGCATGAAAAATGTGTTGCAGAAGATATGTGGTGGACATATTTCGAGGTGTGATTATGACGGGGGACATCTGGAGGACCTTGAAGAAAACCATAACAAAATCATAAACAATACGTTAATTCCCTGTCATCTGAAGACAAAAAAAAAAATGCAAATACGAGCATTTTAGTGTCGAAGAGAGAGACTTGTGGATGCATGAGTAGCCACATAGGGAAGAACATGAGTGACATCATGCAGGATGTGAGGGATCGTTCTGGTGAGGTGCCATCAAGCAGAGATAACTTGTCGAAATGAGAGAGAAAAGCTTCTAGCACGGGATGTATTAATGACAGGCCAAGTGGGAGACCCTTCACTCAGTGAGAAACTGGTGCTGCCATTGCCGAGTCGGTGGAGTGATTGCCAATGTTGCCAGAGAAAATACATTTCAAGATATTCTACAATGATTATTTTTTTAAATACTAGCCCTGCTTGTATTCGCCATAACGGACTGCTCACCCTATAAAAAATAGAAGGTGTGAAAAATGTCCAACGTTTGTCCTCTTCGTGACTAATTCTTTCACAGCTGTATTAACAGGGTCACTGACTGTTTATGAACCACTACCTGGCAACAGCGGGGTTGGAACCTCTGAAGCATCACTTGTTTGGAAGGGGTGAAGAGTGGAGATGAGACCGACTAGCAACAATCTGGCCATGTTCCTAACATTCATTTGTTCTTTGTGTTTTGGCAACTTACTGCTGGTGAATCCCGTTATCTGCAAACTTCATTTGTTGTTTAGTCAACTGTCTGAAGACAGGTCTGAACCTCACAAGTGATACCAACAAGGCATCAGTTGTGAGGCAACCCCCCAAACGCACTATACAATTCTATTGATTAGATTTTCAGTGGTTGTTTCCTTGAAGGTTGGCGATTTCTTTTTTTTATGTAGGAGATTTTAGGAGAAGCTAGTTGGCAACATTTCACATAGAGTCTGCTGGCCGATCTTGATTGATTGAAATTTGAACTATCTGAATTTTCGGTCTTGATTGTTACTGTTAAAGAAGTCAGATGTGCTCTGTTTTTATTGAAGTAGTTTTCAGTGTTAGTTTTATTTAGCAAATATGATAATTTTGTTTACTAAAATAATTATAATATAAATAAATACAAATATTTCACTCCACAATGGCAATGCAGACATTGTTTATTTTTATTAAAAAGAAAAGCCGTATTGAGTAGTTAATGGAAAGTGCATCTATTGCATTTGACTAAGAAAATTCTCATTTGGCTTTAAGTGAAAGTGAAATCTGTGAACCAGTAATCCCATCTGTGCTATCGTCATCTCATGCTGTTACTTGAGGAAAGCTAATACGTAAGATGCAGTCATCTGATTTAATTGCTGAGTAACTTTATTTTGTACTAAACCTCTTTTCCTGCCCAGGAGACAAAGGTCTGATTTCAACATTGCGTATTGCGTACTGGTACTTATTCCTTTTTTTTTTTTTTTTTTGCAAC
The DNA here is from genome assembly GCF_040183065.1 of Periplaneta americana. Taxonomy (NCBI): domain Eukaryota; kingdom Metazoa; phylum Arthropoda; class Insecta; order Blattodea; family Blattidae; genus Periplaneta; species Periplaneta americana. Next base: position 158,990,418 of record NC_091130.1, on the reverse strand, counting down.
AATTCAGTTTCTCTTTTGTGTTGCCAATGACATTACTATTTATGATTTTTTTTTTCTTGAACTGTTATTCAAAAGACATCATTTAGTATGCACTGAAGTATGTAAGATTAACTTTCATTTGTACATTGTATGATTTAAGCAGATAAATGTAATTACTTTTTCACGTTCGGTGTATTGTAATCGTTTCTAATACTATTTTCAATTGAATAAAATCGGATTTAAATTTGGCGTGGTTATTAAATTATTGTACCCCTCATGTCGGTCCGATTTTAAAGACGCATTCACGAGATCTTTCGCTTGTTTTCTGTTTTCTTTCTCTTTCACTTTAACAAGCCCATTGGTTTTAACTCTTTTATGGACAAATAAAAATGAAATGAAATTGTCATCAAAATTAGCACATGCGCGACTCTAACTCGAGGTCATGTTCGCATCATAGTTATATACCCGATCGAACAAGACCACATTTATTTCAATAGTGATATTAGTCACGAAGTTATAGTGTCGGATCGCGCTTCAAACTTTACATCGTCTATTCCGTCCTGGTACCCCATGTATCACTCTGATTTTAAAGACTTTATTTACGTCAAAAATGGCGAGTGACAATGGACTGGTGCAGTACAATCTCTGTCACGGAAAGAGTATTTTTGCTTATGAATGCTTTATGGACAAATGAGAGGCACACAGTAATGTCAGTTACATAGAAATATCTTATTTTATTACTCGTACTTTATGACAGACAATAATTCAGTTTACGGCTGTACAATGCAGGAACAATGAAAATTGTGACTACTTGAGCGGCCCTCTCGCGGTTGATTTCGGTACTACGAAAGGTTACAAAGAGAAATAATGTTTTCAAGTGTTGCAGACTTTGCAATTCTTACGCTCTCATCGCTCTCGATCTCTTTGCTCTTTCCATATAATATGTTTATAGTACACGTAGTTAAAGGTGGCCGTGAAATATCTTAACGCCAACACAACAAATTGACACGACAAGGGCTAACGCAGTGACGTTGAATGAGTTATAATAAGGATAAACTTAATTGAAAATACGTAACTACGATGTCTTCAACAGCCGAAGAAACTGAACTGAAAGGTGGTCATCCTCCTGCAGGTATGTCGTATTAAAATAAAACGGGAACAAATGTAGTGAATTAAGTAGGCACTGTACCATCTGTTTCGTTTTCACTGTTTACATATTGCACTAATGTATTTTTCTGCTTAGTGAAAGCGGGTGGAATGAGGATAACTCAGCATAAAAGTCCAAAAGATGACAAAGAAGGGAAAGCTTTGAAGGAAAAGGAACAAATAGATGAAGGCAACAGTACGCTGAAAGTCTCCACGAGGTATGGTCACACTTTTAGAGAAATACTATGTAACAGACTGGCGTAAATTTATGTTATACATTTTAACAAATGTTACCTTTTCTTAGGCTTCCTGTGTGCCGAAAGGTTCAGGACGAATTCCTAGTAACCTATTGCGTCTCAATGTTATCATATGTACAATAACAATTAATATTGGTATTTATGGTATATTGCATTGGTAATTCCTTCTGGACCTCTCGCAGCAGCGGTATAGAATTACTTCAGTTTCTACAAGTACTTTGTGACTATTAATGTTGTATAAAAAGTTTTGGTAGTGGTAATCCTACATTTCTTATACTTTCCTTCATGTTTTTGATTTTTTAAATATATTTTTCACGGATTGCATAGGTGACTTGAAAGTGAATTCACTTTCTTACTTGTATTAAATTAATTTAGGCTTTCATAAAGCAATGGTGGGACCGTAAGAGTGGGCTGTTTACTTTAGTTGAAGCTTAAAGTTATGAAAGATTCCGCCTTAGGAGTTATAAAAGTGTTACATTTATTCCTGTGAATAGACTAATGAAACGAAATAGTAGTCGTAATTGTCACCTTGCATAGTTATTCATCCTGTTCACACCCGGTCTTGCGAAATGCCTTGTGCGATTGTTTTGCTTGCTTAGTGATAAGCTTTCCCACGTGTTATATAATCCAGTTGATTACGCCATGTTTTCGGGAGAGGGAATTCCAGAGTGAGGCAAGTGACATCAGCATAGCTCTCGTAAAGCTGTGTTCAATCCGACATCGGTACTCTAATCCGGTGTGGCCTCAGCACGTAGAGCTGAAAACCCGGGTTCGAGTCCTGGTGCCGGCTATCCTGTTACAAGGCCATGGTCTGCTTCCTTCCCAGCTCTACAATTATTCCTCATAACATGATGTCATATGTCATCTTCTGTGACAGGCTGGCATCTCTATAAGATATCCGGATGAAAGATATCCAAAAAGAAATATGAACAACTTATTACATTACACATTTATGGATTATATCTTTACCTATGTAAACTGTCCAAATTTTCTTTGAGTATATAACTTTCGCAATAGATTTCAATATGGGCGACACGACAAATATCCAGATGATGCTCGACCTCCTTCCACATGGCTTGTGTTACAGCATCCCTTATGAGGTAAACAGGGACTTGAGTTCCAAGTTATTGCTATGTGCGAATAATATTTCGTTAATATTGGATTGGTGGATAAGTTCGTAGCGTAAATAAATACTTGGTTGCTATGGAAACATGGACAACAAATGAGAAAAAAGCTACGAACTTATGCACGAATCCAATAGTTTAATGTTTTCTAAAAGATACGCAGTACATTAATGAAAAATGTAAAGTACAAAACTATAGGTAAATTGTAATTAGTTCGAAGAGCATTCTACTGGGGAACTGAAGCATTTCACACCTATTTATTGTGTCGCTGAATGTTTCAGTTTGAGGAAGAAAATATTGGTTGTTGTTGTTTTCTAATGCCAGGCGTTTGACAATAAAGTCATTTGACCACTTGCACTCCAATATTTTTCAAAGATATTTTCATGGTCAGCCACTGAAGCACAGATTTTGAGGTGTTCCGAATCCATTTCTTGGTTTGAGTTGCACAATGGACGTGATTCTGTACCATTAAAGTAGTCCCCGCCCGGAGATCCGATTGGGGGACTATTTTACCTCTGGATAATCTTACCTTAATGGTACTCATTTCATATTGGAGTGAAAATGGCAAGTTGTAGCCAATTTAAGTGAACACCATATTTTAACGAGGCGGCCGGGTAGCTCAGTTGGTAGAGCACCTGGCTACGGACTGGAAGGTCCGGAGTTCGATCCCAGGTGGTGACAGGATTTTTTCTCGTTGCCAAACTTTCAGAATGGCCCCGAGGTTCACTCAGCCTCCTATAAAATTGAGTACCGGGTCTTTCCCGGGGGTAAAAGGCGGTCAGAGTGTGGTGCCGACCACACCACCTCATTCTAGTGCCGAGGTCATGGAAAGCATGGGGCTCTACCTCCATGCCCCCCAAGTGCCTTCATGGCATGTTACGGGGATACCTTTACCTTTACCATATTTTAACGTTTTGGTAACTTCATTCACACACAACCCCCAGAATGTCTGGAGGACCACAACTGCTGTTGGTCGACGGGTCCACTGGACCTAGCTGGGAGATCTTGTTGATCACCAGCTTTCCCTCCTTAAGCCACTGGAGGACGATTTTAGTGCCATAGCAGGTCAGCACTAGGAACAGAAAAGTAGAAAGAGGAGGAAGGAAAGTGAAATGAACCCCTAGGCCTCGAATGCTCTAATGCCGTCGGGGTCGAAGAAAGTAAGAGTTCAGTCAGAGGACTGGATAGGAAAGGGTAAAGAGGGAATTAGGTATTGAATAGAGGAAAATTATACCAAATTCAGTCATTAACTCATTAAGGTGACCAGTAGCCCCTCCCTTTAGTTCAGCTCGTAAAATTATGGTAAGACTGAGTCATGATGTGTGTGACGTGTATTTGGTATAGCTGGAGAATATTTATATTGCTTTCAGCCCACCAAAATCGTTGACTATCTCTGGGGCCCCTGTAAGAGGCCATGCAGACTTTCCTACAGAAGCAGTGCAGAGTTTCCATGAAAAGCCAGTTCCGACGCACGACTCCCGTCACGTGACGAAGCCAACAGTCATCCACCAGCCCCGCAAGTAGTTGTACAGTTGAGAACTGCTTGGTTCCCCCCCAGAAGGTAAACAACTTACAGAGATGTTGATGTTAAATGGATTGTTTTATATAAGTCAATCTTTTGATTATCCAGTGTATGCAAGAGACACAACAAATGTATATGAATTGATGAAGGTTTTCAGACACGTAGTTATGCTGTGTTATTAAATTGTAAAGTCTATTGCTGTTTGTAAAAAAGAAAAGATAGAGTATTTATTTATGCTTGCACAAACAGGTACTGAGATTTGCAGAGAATGTCGTACTGCAAAGCAACATTACAGTGGAAGATTTGCTAGCTTTATACTGATCATTTCTGTTTTTGAAGATTGCGTATTCACCTTACACTTTCTGTAAATGTCTCAATGTATTTAAAGTGCTTACTAAGACATGATTATTATGATGTTCTTGATGTCACCTGGCTGCAGTAACTGATTAAGATTACATTTTTTCATCTAGTACACCAAGACATGACTGAAAATGTAGCTTTGTCTTGTGTGAAATTACCAGTGATTAAAATATGGGTAAAGTAAACCAATTGCCGTCAACCAGAGCTGCGTAATTAATGTAATGACCACAAATGGTTAAGTTTCTTATAATGGAGGAGTTTATTTTTATCGTAATTTGAAAGAGGCCAGAATTCACTGTCTTATCTCCTGTAGTAAGTGAAAGAGGAGAATTCAATAGTGCTTTCGTTATGTTTCTAGAATCGGGTAAATTGCATTTACCCACCTCAGGCTTATTAACATTCCAGATATATAAAGTCGAAAATTTGTTTATTAAGTGATAATTTTTTTTTTTTTTTTGCATGTGATAGATGGCACATTGTAAAATTGTAAGAAATTTACTATTTTACTGCAGCTTGCAATTATACTCCTATATACAGGGTGGTGACTTGGTACACGCACCATAGGGATTTCAGTGCTAAAATTTATATCTTGTTATATTAGCTCCCCTCATTATTATAGAAGAAAATGTTGTTAAAGTTTTTTGTGGAGAAAAAATTCTGCATCCACTCAGTACCATGAAAACAATTTTTGTCTGGGGATAAAAAATTATACAAAATACTCCCGCTACAGAAACTGCACTACTTTTTAACGCAATCTAATCATAGTTGGCCATGGATTAGTAAAAACAATTGAATGCAGAGATGTTGTTTATGGTTCATTTGTTAATCTGAGTAAATGTATTGCATAAAACAAAAAGTTCAAATTATGAAATGGTACTATACTTGAAACAGTGCAACAAGATATCAAAGATGCAGCTAGCAAATGTCAGATGAGAGTTTTATAATAGACTTCGTTATTGTCTAGCAGAAAATGGAGGTCTATTTGAACAGTGATTGTGATTTACTAATTTACCAATGTAAACATTGGCATTTTCATTGTTAATCTGTAAAAAATGAATTCACATTGATGTCACATTCATTTGTTTTCCTTTTAAAATTTATGTCAGCATTTAATATTGTAAAATTCATGTAGGAGAGTATACTGAGTCCTTCTGGGCTACCTCCAATGGGAGGCAGTTATTATCTTATCTATTACTTTAAATACAAATATCAGTTATCCATGATCTATTGTAATTAAGTTTTCATTGAAGATGGTTATAATTACTTTTTAATTTTAATTAATTTCAAACACACTCATAATCAAAATATTGATTTAATAAAACAAATGGATGCAGAATTTTTTTCTCTACAAAACAACTTCAATAACATTTTCTTCTATAATAATTGGGGTAGCTAATATAACAAAATATAAATTTTAGCATTGAAATACCTATGAAGTGTGTTCCAAGTCATCACCCTGTATAGCCTTCTCTCAGTGCCTGGCAGTGTGGTGTGTGACAGATAAGTTGCACGTGAGTTTGTTTACTTAAAATTTTAACGTACAACAACCAAAGAATCAAGACGTGTAGTTGATCGGTATCATGCTCTGATTACGAACTGAGGTAATATTCTAAACGAAAGGTCAACACAAGTCCATGTGGATTATAGCACAATATGTCTTGCTCATTTAAAGTACTCTGGATAATCAAGATCTGTGCACTATGCATATATCAGTTTACACTTACACAGGTTACAGTTTTGAGGGTTGCCAACCCTAAGCCTGTCATATATTTTACATAATTTTCTATATTTGCGTGTTAAGTAATGGGGGAATTTGGTATCGGTAAATTGATTTCAGTATCTAAATCGCATTTGAGGAAGACTGAAGATATGTAGGCCACTACTTTCATACTAGTTAGTGATCTTGTATATTAGCAGAATGTAATTTTTAGTTTGTAACAACTAAGGAGATTTTTCTCTTGTGTGGTAAATAGGGGGACCATTTTCTTTTTCTAACAAAACTCTTGAATCAAGAGGAAGTTGTATGTTGTAGAAGGAATGCTTGGCTTGTCGCCATCTTCGATTGGCTATGAAGTGTTTTTATGAGGAATAGTCCAATCGTAAAAAAAAAAAAAAGTTGATATACATTTGTTACACTATTATGGTTTACATTGGTGTGGGTGTTGGGCTGATTTCTATGAATTACACGTGGATTGATTTTTTTTAAGTGCAACAACGATGTTATTGAAGTTCATTAGCATTTATTATTTCAGAATTGTTCAGAATGAATTCAATAAATAATTGTTATTGAAATAAGTTTTGTTTTTCTTTTCATATTTGATACAGACAGTCCAAGTTAGCATAAATAATGTACTTGGCAGGTTACTTTGTAATATTTATAAATTATTTGGGTATGATAATAATTTTATGAACTTGTTTGATCAACTTATCCATAATCTCTCTGTGTACAATCTTGCTTTGCAAATGAGAAATGACATTTTTGCACTGAAAACATAAGAAAAGTTCAACCCGGCAGTGAAATTTCTTTTCTATTTTCTGCCCTCTTTGTCTCCTCATTTGACCCATATATCTTAATGTCGTCTATCATCTAATACCTTCTTCTGCTGTGAACTCTTCTCCCGTCCACCATTTCTTTCAGTGCATCCTTCAGTAGGCAGTTTCTTCTCAACCAGTTACCTAACCAATTCCTTTTCTCTTTTGATCAGTTTCAGCATCATTTTTCTTCACCCACTCTTTCCAACACAGCTTCATTCCTATTCTGTCTGCTCATTTCACAAGCTCCATTCTTCTCCATATCCACATTTCAAATGCTTCTAGTCGCTTCTCTTCACTTCGTCGTAATGTCCATGTTTCTGCCCCATACAAAGCACTTCACTAGTCCCTTCCTCAGTTCTTTTTCCAGAGCTCCGCAGAAAATTGTCGTTTAGTATATTCTTATGGGTCTAATATTAGCATACAAATACTCCAAAAATAGACACTACTGTAAGTACATACAAATAACACTGTGAATGATACTTGTGCGGAATTACGTACAGAATAAAGAAACTGAACAATAAAAGAACAGTATCACACTTACACAACTACTTCTTACAAAATCTGATCATTTTCATTTGCGTGTTTTTTTTTTATTCTGTAAGGTTTGAATTAATTTTTTTCTAGTCAATAGAATTTGTCGAGCCACTGGTGTAGCTCAGTCGGCTAAGGTACTTGCTGCGATCTGGAGTTGCACTCTGGCGTGGATTCGATTCCTGCTTGGGTTTTTTTCCCCCCGAAGTTTTCCCCAACTGTAAGGCGAATGTGAGGTAATTATGGCGAATTCTCGGCCTCATCTCGCTATCACCAATCCCATCGACGCTAAATAACCTAGTAGTTGATATAGTGTTGTTAAATAACGAAGTAAAAAAAAAGAGAAAGAAAACAATTTGCCGACCTTTATCAGCAGCTGAAAACTGTACACATTTATTAAATTGTTAGTTGTCCACCGCTGCGGAGTAGCATTTAGCATATCTGACTGTGAAACAACCAAGGCTGGGTTCGAGTCCTGGTTGGGTCACGTTACCTAGTTGATGTTTTTCCTCTCAAACAATTGAAACAGAATTGCAGGGTAACTTTCAGTGTTGGACCTCGGACTCATTTCACCTTAATTATTTCAACTTCATCTATCATCTTTCAATAGTTCCAGATCGACAGAGGATGCAGGAGGATGTAGTCCGTGATTTGCATACAGATGACATCAATGTGAGGCTTTCGTAGTGGACTCAATGAGTAGCTGAATCGATAGATGACGCCAAATAATAAACATGGTATTTCCAGGAATGCGAAAAACAATCGTCCTTATGAAAGGAGGTATACACAATAAACCTCAAGATGCAGTGACCCCCATGATGATGATGATGTCTGCCTAGCATTACAGTGTCCTGTAAAATTGCCTACTTTATTACAATACTAGCCGTACCCATGCGCTCCGCTGCATCCGTTAGAAATAAATATAAAGTAATTACATAATTAAAATAGGACGTTTGATCCAGGGAACATTCGTGTTTGATAGAAGGATAAATCGTTTAATATGTTACTTAATTTAAATTGCATCCAAATAATTAAAATGCGATCATTTTGTTCCAGAGACACTCATTTGGTGCAATGACAATTCCTTTAACATGTTTCTTAATTTTCATTACATGCGACCATAGTTTAATGAAGATTGACATCATTTACATTTAATGTGTATATTTTATTTTACTTGTTATAGGTTTCCATTGAATTATGGTAATAACGTAATTTTAACCCTTGTTTTCTACATATTCAGTAAATGGCGCTTGGCCCACTATGGTTCTGAACCCTTCAAATAACTTAAATTATATTATATAATATTACATTACATTACATATTATATTATATTATATCAGAAGTTACTGTAATAACATTATAGCATTATGTCCATCTAGAGAAACTACACTTTCCAATGGTGAAATAATAATTAATTATACAAATCGGTTAATTTAGCTTCTGATATTACTTCATACAAACACAGAAACATTCTCTGTAGGCTATCTTTCATAGCTTTCGATTGTTGCTGTCCAAGGCCCCTTATAGACGAAGTCATTTGTTTTTTAATTCATTACACGGCCTTAGATGGCAGTTATTTTAATTTTGAAACTCATTTATCTCATGAAATATCAGTCCTATCAAAATTTTTCAAGGAATAAAACTTATCGCAAATTATTTTTAAAGAAACTTTTGTTATGTAACATTTTCCACAAAAATCAATAATAAGCGAGATATTTCGATTTATTTAATTCAGACCCCCTTATAACCCCCCTTTTAAATAATGTATTTTGAATGCCATATAGCCTAAAATCTAAGTTACAACGAACTTAATTTATATTCCAATTTTCATCGAAATCCGTTCAGCCATTATCGCGTGAAAAGGTAACAAACATACAGATATACAAACAAAAATTTCCAAAAAAGCGATTTTCGGTTTCAGGGTGGTTAATTATATATGTTAGGACCAATTATTTTTGGAAAATCGAAAATTACCAGAAAAATTTCGGCTACAGATTTATTATTAGTATAGATTTGTAGTGGCAGTTTATGTTAAAGCACATTCACTGACCAAAGTTCAGAATTGGTGGAGGGTAAGTAAAATCTCTGTGAACGTAGGGAAGCTGAAGGGACATAAAATAACGGAAGTAGCAGAGAAATAAATTGCGGAATGTAAAGGCAGATTTTGACAGTATTCTACAAAATTTTATTTAATTTACTTGTATTTATAATAATTACAATCTATTTTTAACACTTTGCTGTGATAGTGGTAGTGAAACGCGCACATAAATGTTTGCAGTTGGAGTGGGATGGCTGTACAAAATGCAATCCATCGAATTTCGACTGGAAATTGTCACTGACTTCACAGTCTAAGCTCTACACGTTTTTATTACTTGATATATTTGTTCTTGAGCTCACAAAGCGTCCACTCAGTAATTCCTTCTTCTCCCAGATCCTGCTGACAGTTCTGGAAACTGCTGCTCATCTTCTCCAGTAGCTGCTCACAAGTTGCTTTCTCCACAGAGCTCAAGAACTGAAGACTCAGATTAAACCTGGAAGGGAGCAATACTTGGTCTAGTGCCTTAAATTCATTTGACACACACCTGCGTTATTATGTTTTCAAAATACACCAGATTTTTATCTGTCTGACAAATTACAAAGAACTATAATGCAAATCAAGCTTTCAGCTATAACTCCCTGTAAAGTTGATTTGAATAATTTCGAGGGAAAATTGTTTCGGGGCCGGGTATCGAACCCGGGACTTTTGGTTTAACGTACCAACGCTCTACCAACTGAGCTACCCGGGAACTCTACCAGACACCGATCCAATTTTTCCCTCTATATCCACAGACCTCAAAGTGGGCTGACAACTGTCAAGCAACCAACGTTGAGTGCACACTAACTCTGTGTGACTTGATATAGAGGGAAAAATTGGATCGGTGTCTGGTAGAGTTGCCGGGTAGCTCAGTTGGTAGAGCGTTGGTACGTTAAACCAAAGGTCCCGGGTTCGATACCCGGCCCCGGAACAATTTTTCCCTCGAAATTATTCAAGAACTGTAATGTATGGACAACTGATAAATTAACACAAGACATTCAGATCTTATACCATAAACTTATAGCAAAAAGACAAGAAGTTATTTTCATCTGGATACCCTCTCATTGTGGCATTGCAGGCAACGATGCAGCCGATAGAGAAGCCAAACAAAGCACCAAAGATTCCACCAACCCCGACTATACCTTCTTACCACATCGAGATTTCATTCCCCTCATAGGCAATAAATGTAAAGAATCATGGATTACACTTTGGGCTCTCAATCCTTCTAGAAAACTTTTCGAAATCAAATCAAAATGCTCCATTAACATACCGATCCACAAGCTTAATAGAAAAGACCAGGTTTTATTATCAAGATTAACCCATTCCTACCTCATCTCAAGAAATGAACCACCAACCTATGAAACCTGTCATTGCTTCCTGACCATCAAACACGTCACCATAGAATGCCGAAAATACCACACCTCACGGAAAAAGTACAACATACCAAATGATATATCTACAGCACTCAACAGTACAGATGTTCTTCTACAAGTAATTCAGTTCTTTAAAGAAATTTCCTTGTATAATATGATTTCATTGTAAAATTTATACTGTTCATATACTCTGTTTACTAATTTTTTGTTTATTTATTTATTTTTTACCTCTAGATACATTGTAATATACTGTGTACTTCGTTTGTAATCATCACTGCTTGACCTGTATTGTTCTGTATGTAAGTACTGTGGTCGCAGAAAGACCCAGCAGTTACGCGACCTAAAAAAAAAACTGTGAACTAATAGGAGTAGACAGGTAAAGCTAAGGTGTTTGTAATTGAGGTGTACAGGGACACAGACATAGAGGTGCCATCTTCTTCAGTCCATTCTACTGACAAAGCCAGGCCATTCCCTAAGAAATACACTATGAATGCTTAAGAAATGATACGTAATTGACTAATTGTCCATTTTATCTCTCCACTTCAAAGTCATTTGTAAAACAACTATTTTTACAAATACTTTTGAAACTGGCATATTAAAAAACTTGGTAATTAAAAACAAAGTCCACTGTATTGCCACATCCTTCAAAACTGTCCCTCATCCAGATTGTTTTTGTTTAAATAAATGAACTGGAAGTTGCAAAATACATTGTTGTTGTGTGCCGTGAAAGAATTATAAGATGCCTGGGGACATTCCTCGTAACTGGTAACCCTGCTCATATAATAGCTAACTATAGTTGCAGTACTAGGAGACTTCTGAGTCAGTTGAAGTGACTGATATGATAGGATCCAGGTAACAACATATTATGCTCTTTCTTACCTTTACTCACCTGCAGATGCGTGGGATGGATATACGCAGTCCTCACGAATACCACATTTAAGATACTTGTGAACCAAATTGGATTTTAATTGACATTTGTATAAAAAATGTTGAATTCCACAACATAATATGTATGTGAATGGTTTCTGTAGTCTAGTTTGAATTTTTAGTTTGTCTATGTACTTTTTGGTTTTCCGAAGCTAGTTTTAGTTTCTTTACTTAATGTGGTTTACTTTGCTGAAATTGCTTTTAATCTTACATACAGCTTGATATTTATTTTCTACACCACACGCCGACTGTGACATCATATAAGAAACTGGAGAAGATTTGATTTTCATTTTTCAACTTCTTTGTGGTTTAAGCATTGGAGCAAGGTTTCACAGCTTGGACACTGTCGCCTGCCCCAATGGTAAGTACACTTACACGTGCGTTTGTAATGTGATGGTTGTATGGTTCGCACACAGAGCAAATTATTATTCTAGTTTTTAATACTTTGTCTCGTAAGCACTGTCGCGTTCGTGCAATAATGGCTCAAGTCATTCTGATTTGGTATATGTTTGAGAAAAACCTGCAGTTTCCACAAAATAATTCTTAAAGTGACATCTGAATTCAATAGTGTACCAGTTACTTGCGAATTTGGTGCATGCAAAGAAAGAGCGTAATGGAAAAAAGTCAATTCCTGAGAAGAGAAGTGTTGAGTGGGAGTTTTAGACAAATGTAATAAATTTGTGAAGTCTGTAGAATGTGCATAAAAATGTATCAGCAGTTAACAGTGATTTAGATTAGTCTGAAAGAATTTAATTTCATGTTTTATGAACTAAATTGGATTTGAATTCATATGCACGTTTGATGAAAAAGCCTTCTCTGCCCTTTCATCTGCGCAGAGTTTGTGATGATATGTTATTTGATAAAATGCATTGATTATAAAATCATCCCAATCAGAAAAACCAACTTCATGATCATTGATCAGTGTTCTTAACTTAGAATTTATTCTGTTTATATTCACACAAACTTTTTCCACATATGTTTATGGTCTTCCTTCATAGGAGTCAAACATATCACTCAGGCATTCCAATTGTTTTATCAATGAATTATATAAATTATAATTAAATAAATGATATAACAAAGGTCACCAAAATTCAAATTTATAAATCCATAGTGTGGAGTACTATTAACAAAAAAGGATTATTTGAAATGATCAATGAGACATTTTAGACTAGATATTATCAGAAACAAGATAATAAGAAAAGAAATGGATCTTCAACATTCGTTATTAGATTTTATAAAATGCAAACAATTGAAATGATATGGGCATGTAAGACGGGTGCCAGAGCAAAGATTACCCACAACATTTCAGAATAATGGTTCTCATCTGAGAGGAAGAAGAGAGGTTGATCTAAGATCAGATGATTACATGAGGTTATTAAAAATGTTTTCCTCAGTCTCTCAAAAGGTAAACCGTACTTTCTTCTTAGTGGAATGTAATGGTGATCTGGCAGCTCCTCAAAACAGCAAATAGAAATTGGCTTAACAGGACAGCTATCCAGGACTGAATTAAATGTATAGTTTTTGTAAACACCTTCTACTAGACTCTTCTACACAGCATATAAAAAATTGCTTGTTTAGTATAAGAATTACTGGAAACTAATATTATCGTGAGAATCTGCAAGTGACTTTACTTTATACAGTAGATATGTTAATAGATATAACACTAAAAGCTTTTACTTTTCTTACCGTTTTGCTTCTGCCAGAGCTTCCAACAACCGGACCGCAAATATAACGTCTGAAGTGTTTGAAGGGAGCTCCAGCAGTGCTTGAAGAATCTCTCCCAACATTCCAACTGGTATTTCTGACTTCATCAACTGCCCTATTTTCGTTGAGCCAACGTATTTGAGGAGGGACAGTCTGTCACGTACGTCTAAAGCTCTCCACTGCCGCATAAATTCAACTGTTGTTGTAGGAATGTGTTGATCATGCTATGGAGAAACACACACATCTTATCCATCCGTAATACAATATGTCTAAGTCAGACGTGGGCATTTAAAAGATGTGCTGTACTACTCTGATTGCTGCAACATGCATCACCTGTTAACGTAATACTCAGCGGTGGATCGCGTGAAGTATTGAAACACGGAACGTTAAGTAATTACGCAGGACAAAAAGATACACGGTTTTCTACAAATGTTATTTTTATGAATAATGACAATGAAAGAAAACAAATTTTCCAAAACAAATACAAACTATTTTACAAAAAGCTGAAACATAACTGTATTTCTAATTTAAACAATTACTGTAAAAACCTTATAAAATGATATAAAACGTACAATTCCACAACAGTTAAAAAGTAATGCCATAATCTGAACCTATTTGTTTTGAAAGGGCATCAGTCACTAATTTGCATCCTCTGAAAATAAAATTAAGAAACTAAGGAAAAATAGATTCTTAACAAAATATCAAGCACATTACTAAGAAACAGAAAAACAACAATTAGGCAATTTTTTTAATTTCTTACTGTAGTTCTTTGTTTGTTTTGTCAATTTACGTCAATTGACTCATGCCCTTAAAAGAAAGGATTCGTTTATTCTTCTTCGTCACATAAATCAGCAAGTGTTTCAAAATTTGGAGTTATGTCAGACATTGCAATTGTGAGCTGATAAAATAAATTTTCATCTGAAATGTGTGATCTTGATTTGGATTTTACAATGGCCAACTGAGAAAAAAACTGTTCATAAATAAAGGTTGAGCCAAACATAGAAGCAGTTTTCGTAACAAAACTCCGAAGATGTGAATATTTTACTTTGCAAAGTTGTTTAAGCTTATATACATCTAAACCAGCCATATTTGTGCACTTGCACTTGGGGTTTCGCGGCCAGACGCGCTAACCGTTGCTCCACAGGTGCAGACTACTATTGTTATAAAAAATAAAATAAAAAAAATTGTTCCATTAAAACGAGTCTTTTCATAATGTCGCTCAACGTGCTAATAAAATTTTGTAGCATAATAAGCACCTAACGCTTTCCCCTTCTTCGCAACAAAAGAATTCATTTTCCCATTCTTTGTGGAAATAATATTTTTGGACTTTTTTTACTTCAGGAGCTTCTTTAGAGAGCGACATTTTTTTTTTTTAGTGAAATCCACCGCTGCCCGCCAGTACTTCAACAGGTCGGACAGGTACCCCAGCTAGGGGTGTGGAGGGAGGGAGATCATGTCCTTGTGTTCGACATGTACTACTGATGCCCACGTCTGGTCTGAGTGAATGTTATCAATGTAGTATTTGTATGGAGAGTCTACTTCATTAAAGGGTGTTACACGATTCAGTTCTGGCACAGAATGAGTAAGTTACAACGCAGGACAACAAATAATTTGAAAGTAAATTCTCTCTTACATGGCTTCAAGCTGTTGTTTGAGTGAGTGGCTTAATAGTCAAAATGAGAATCATTCACTCCAGGAAAGAAAAACCAGCTGACTCAGTATGGAGACAGATGAGAGAGAATTGTGCGACACTGATAGGGGAGTAGTGGGTACAGTGAGACACAAAATATTAAGACATATGTATGCAAGTGATAATTCAAGTATTTTTAAAATCAAGTGCAATAGAAATAGATATTAAAACATGGAGTATAATAATACATAAACAAAAATGTTAATAGATAAAGGACATAATATACAATACGTGTTTTTAAAAAAAAATGCAAATGTCTCACTGTTCCCATTCAGAAGGGTACAGTGAGACACCACAGTGTCTATTAACGGACATTGAAATGATTTACATTTATTTCAAAAGAAAACAAAAACTTGCTGTCTCTTTATCTTGACATGTTCTGTAAGCTTATTTAGAATCATTTTGAGGTCTGACTTCGAAACCATTGAAACATCTATGTAATATATCCATTATTTTAAGCTACAGTTCTTAAATTGGTTACTAGTATGTTCATTTTTAATGTTAGTTACTGGTAAATGTAATATAATTACAGTTTGTTTTTGCAAATCATTGGTACATGGGAACAGTGAGACGTCTCAGTGTACCCTTCAATGGCATGTCTCACTGTTCCCTTTACGCGTAGTTAATTTAAAAATGACGCCATCACTTCAAAATTAAAACAAGAAAGACGAAACTTTGCCAAACATAATCTCAAATACCATAGTATTAGGTAACAAAACATTCATATTTATATCTCATTTGTATATCCAATATAACCTTCATTAAACACAAGCCAAAAGTTTACTTCTAGAGTAAAAATTACGAATTATTTTTTCATCACTCACCTTTATAACTAGAATCAAATCGAGTATGAAAATACTGTTACTTTACTCATTCAACATACAACTCCACTGTTACCAACATCTCAACATCAAAATTTACCATCTAATAAAAAATGTCTCACTGTTCTCTGTCTTACTGTACCCACTCCTCCCCTACAGAGTTGCTGGACAAACCGTCTCAGGATCTGTAAATAGCTTTAAATATAAATCTCATGGTGAAAAAGATATTGGACGTCCATTTCAAAGATAGCGTGCTAATATCAAGATGATGGTAGTTGTGATATAGCAGTGATGAGTGGAACAGGAAGAAATTAAATGTCATACACTTCGTGTCGACTGGTTTAGTACCTGAACACTCGAAGAACCCGACTGGCTGGTTCCTGGTTCGAATCTCTGTTTCTTTTTAGAAGCAAGACTGTTCCATATGCTGCCTTTCTTGGCCTGCAGGTTGTTCAACTTTTCTGTTTTATCCAATGGTTTCAGATGCGATGCCTTTACCAGCTCCCTGTAAATGCTATATTTGTAAATACCGTACTGTAACACATTGTACAGGTACTTTATATCTGATACAACAAACGTCAACCTGAATTCGTCATACGTCGCCACTCGCTGCTCTACGGCCCTGAGCTTCGCGTCGTTCTCCCGCCAGTACTTGGCGTCCTCCTGAATAGCTGCGTCAAGTTCAGCTTCAAGGGCTTCGAAGTCAATTGTGTCGTCAGTTTCTTCCATGATTAAATATGTTCTGGAACAACAGTTGTAAAGTATAAGCAAGAGAAGATTACCGACATTAAATGTTTTATGATTTCTGTTTATGTAATGTGAAAGTCATTATCATCTTTATCTTTGTTGACGGATTAGGTCATCAGATCCATTCTGACTTCAGCCATCCCCCACATCTCGCCTTCCTTTTGGTTTGTATTGCATTATTTGCTTGGGATATCTTTCTTTATTTGTTCTGTCTTTGTGATCTTTCCAGTTTTGTATATATGTTTCTATTTTGTCTGTTACTGCAAATATTTGAAGGTCTTGTTTAATTTCTTACTTACTTACAAATGGCTTTTAAGGAACCCGAAGGTTCATTGCCGCCCTCACATAAGCCCGCCAGCGGTCCCTATCCTGTGCAAGATTAATCCAGTCGCTATCATCATACCCCACCTCCCTCAAATCCATTTTAATATTATCCTCCCATCTACGTCTCGGCCTCCCTAAAGGTCTTTTCCCCTCCGGTCTCCCAACTAACACTCTATCAAAACCTTATTCCTTTGCCGTGGTCGTGCTGGAGAATCAGTCCTATTCCGAGGCTTATTGTAGGGATTCGTAACAAGCTGTTTTTTACGGTGATGGGTTGTTAGCCCTTCGCCCAACCCCCAAGCTGGAGGACCACCCCTTATCGGCTGTCCACGGCTGCTTATTCAATATATTCGCAGCTACCCTCCATATCTGGAGGCCGTCTCCTCTATCCGCAACCTGAGGACGCGCCATGCCGTGGTGATAGGGACCCACAATATGTTATGAATTTTGTCTTCCCTTGCACAGCCTTTCACAGAACGTAAAAATATATCAGAGGTATAGATATATTGTAATGTAATATCTTTATTGTCATTAAGCTCCATACAGGCAATAGACAGGGTCAAATTTAAATACAAACTTGCATAGTACACCCTACTACATGTTTTCAGTCTTCATATTTAAAAATTCGTTTGTGGAATGGAATGAATTTATGCAGTCGTGTTTTAAAACATCTAGAATTCAAGTTTTTAACATCTTCTGTTAAACAGGTTCGGACCCAATTATATATAGTTTTTTTTTTTTCGTTTCACTAAGACTAACAGATGGAAAATTGACTTTATTTTTAGACCTAGTCTGAGCACTGTTTATCATACCTGAAGTACTATGCATAAAATGTAAACAACAAAAATATATAAATTGTAAACATTTCAAATGCCTCATTGACCTGCATGATGCTCTGTTGTTACAGTTTTTATTATTACGAATGCCCTTTTTCGTAATAGCAATATTTTTTTGTTTCTTTTATTTCCTTCTCAAAGTAAGATACTGTACCTGATTATTGATTCAAAATCAGAAAAAAATAACTTAGATTTCATATAAAGAGTAGGTATAGTGTTTCTTGTATTTTTAAGAATATAATGGTTTTAGTTAATTTTGTTCATAAATTATCAAGGTGTGGTTCCAACATAGCTGATTGTCTGTATTTTTTTTTATTTTTTATTTATTTCTTTTTATTTTTTATTTATTTTTTTTTTTTTTAAGCTCATGCGATAAGTATAACATTGTAAACTAATTTCATAATAATGGTCCATGGGCGTGAATTTGAACTGCCACTGGGGGAGACCCTGGTATCTGTATTTAAATAAAAAAAATTTACACATGCATGATTATTGACCTGAACATCTCTCTTTCTGTGATGATGATGACCCAGCCCTCAAGTTAAGTCCCTTCTTGACTCGTGGATTCAGTTGCAGTGTACTTGAACCGTATTGCTAATGTTGTTGTTGTTGTTTTCTAATGCCAGGCGTTTGACAATAAAGTCATTTGACCTCTTGCACTCCAATATTTTTCAAAGATATTATCATGGTCAGCCACTGAAGCACAGATTTTGAGGTGTTCCGAATCCATTTCTTGGTTTGAGTTGCACAATGGGCAGTTAGGGGACTGATATATTCCAATTCTATGCACGTGTTTGGCCAAACAATCATGGCCTGTTGCCAATCTAAATGCAGCTACAGACGATTTTCGTGGTAAATCGGGAATTAACTGTGGATTTTGATGCAGAGAGTTCCATTTTTTCCCTTGAGATTGTGTTATCAAATTTTGTTTGTTGAAGTCTAAGTATGTAGATTTAATAAATCTTTTCACAGAGTAATACGTAGATTTAGTAACAGGTCTGCAAGTAGCAGTGCTGCCCTTCTTTGCTAAAGCATCCGCATTCTCGTTTCCCAGGATTCCACAATGGGATGGTATCCATTGGAATACAATTCTTTTATTGAGTGATATTAATTGAGAGAGCATTTTAGTTATTTCTGGTGTTTGAGATGAAGGTGTGTGTTTAGAGACGATTGATAGAATAGCTGCTTTGGAGTCTGACAATATAACTGCATTTTTAAATTTATTGATGTGGCATAGAAGATTCCTGAGACTTTCACTTATTGCAACGATTTCTCCATCAAAACTTGTTGTTCCATACCCAAGAGATCTATAAAGTGAGAAGAGACAGCACGTAACACCTGCACCGGCACCTTGTTCTTTGGAGATCAAGGATCCGTCGGTGTATAAATGAAGCCAGTTTTGTGGAGGGTACCTAATATTAATTGTCTCTAAAGACAATTGTTTCAGTATTTCAGTGTTTACTTCTGATTTCAGTATTTCTTCTGTTAAATTTAGATTATATTCTATATTTAATAGAATTAAAGGGTTTGGTTAATTTGTAGGTTTTATTTTAAATTCGGGATATTGATTTTCTGTTTTAATTCTTGAACAATGGATATGAAACTTTTTTGAGTTTTCAATCTACAGAGAGGACTGTATGAATGCCAATTGTTTCCTGGTAATCTGATAAGTTTTTCATATTGAATCAATGCTTTTTCTTCTATTGTCATTTTGATGCTGTTAATATTAGTGAGGAATCTCATTTTGGTATAAAATTAAGACTACATATTGTCGGCTTAGAGTGAGTTGAAATTAAAGTTCAGGACCTAATCCAAAATACAGGTACAAATCCCACAATTGTACCGTATTTGCAGCAGTTTGATGCTAAGTTATGTGTGTACTTGGTATATATTTTTTTCTTTGTTAAGTTTATACACGCTTCAACATCCGTGGTCATAACGTGTGTTAGGATCTGTGGGTATACCATTAGGCCATTGTTACTCTTGTTGAGTTTCTGTTGTGTGTTGTAGATGGCTTGTGTTCATGTAACTGATTATAGATTTTGATTAATGTTTATGATATTGGTGATGAATCATGGTATGTAAATTTCCAATCAGGCATTTGCCTTTGTGACTAAGGGAAACCATGAAAAACCCTAGTCAGAGTGGCCTGCCACAGGTTTGAACCTGGGATCTCCCGAATACGAGTCACAAACGCTGCCATCTGAGCCAACTCGGTTTTCCTGGTATTGTGATAATGGGAAACACGCTGTTCAGCAAAGCTACAATATAATATAAAGTAAAGACTGGAATTCAAACAAGGCAGGAAGATTCATAATTCTGGTGAAGATCGATTTACAATGAACTCCAGACCAGCTTACACAGTATCTGCTTCACCACTCGAACCTGCTGTACATTTTTCCGTGAACCTGTCACAGACATGAATATATATTCCGATGTATTATTTATACAATGCCCTATTTATAGTGTAAAGAATATAAACTGTCTAAAATTACTCGTGGCAGAGCATAAGTAACGGAAGAAAAAAGTCAAATGTTTTTGTGTGTCATGGTTTTCCCAGAAAAAAGCCACCGGCATGGCTCAGTCGGTTAAGGCAGTTGCCTGCCGGTCTGAAGTTGCGTTCGGACGCGGGTTCGATCCCCACTTGGGCTGATTATCTGGTTGGGTTTTTTCTGAGGTTTTCCCCAACCGTAATGTGAATGCAAGATAATCTATGGCGAATCCTCGGCCTCATCTCGCCAAATATCATCTCGCTATCATCAATCTCATCGACGCTAAATAACCTACTAGTTGATACAGCGTCGTTAAATAACCAACTAAAATAAAAATAAATCCCAGAAAAAAAAATGTGTTTTGTGAATCTAACATTTTTGAAAAAGAGAGTAGACATTATTTAGACTACTTTGCCGTGTATGTATGGAAAACCTGGTATTTTACAAATTAAAAATACAATTATAAGATACAATTGGATTTCACTAGATATTTTGTTCAGTAGACCAATATGTATTGCTTATATACTAAGTTTGGCAGTTTGTATCTTTTACTCTATTATCAATAATATATTCCATTGTTAAAGGCACATTCACGAAACAGCTAGAGCGTCAACTTCCCACAGTGGTAACCCAGATTCGAATCCCGGTCCTCCAAGTGAAAATTGTGGTAGACATGGACATTGCTTGGAGGTAGCTTTTCATGGGGTTTCCCCTACCGGCATTCAACCATTGCTCTATCAGTCATGCAGTGCTATGTAGTGTGATGGCAACATAACAGCTTACGGGAATGCTCGAATGGAGGACACAATGTCGAGTACCTTCCATTGGATAAAATTCTATTTCACTGTTACGGTAATACATTGCTCACATGAATTTACGACTTGTACTGTGCCTTAAAAAAAACGGAATATATAGGAGACAGGATGGATATAGAGTTTGAGTGACTGGGCACAAAGGAAAGTAAATTATGTACTTCCATACGCTGGATTATGCTCCCAAGCGAAAATGAATACATTTTACACTCCGTTCCAGAACATGGAGATGAAATTTACTCTTTGGAGATGTTTGAGTTCTGCACTATATACTTCTCTGAAACTTGAGATTATTAAAGACTATTCACTGGCATCATAATATAGAACTGAATTCAACCTCTCTAATTTTATAAGCAAGCCTAACAACAGAATTGCTATTGCTCAGTGATGATGTAATGTAGCTTTAAAAAAAATAATAATCACCATCTAGCCCTTGGATTTTGTATTTGCATACTGATCAGCTATATTGTCCAGATATTAAAACTCTGCACATACTCAATCTCGTATAAATTATTTCTGCATGCTGTCTAACAAGGAAGAAAGTGTAAAGAATGTAGTACGCATTTAAGAACACTTCATTGAAATACTGTGGACGTTAAAGTCCTCAGAAGAATTTGCTCTAATATCAAACGAGCTTATGCTAACGATCAGTAGGTATTTTACAAATACACAATTAGCCATTAACTGAATATCAAGATAACTTCTTGTCATATAACTGCATTTCATTGATTACATCCTCCATAATGTCAACAAGGAGCCATTTAAGCAGTGATGCCAACCAGTAAATTAGACTATTCAGTTTTGCAAACTTAAGCAGCAAAAAATCCGTAAAGGGGATGAGAGAGAGAGAACCATAGACAAATAAATTGTAGCTGCCAAAGAATTTTTTTTTTTTTTGCATTTGGGAATTACCACCACATAAATGTAAGTAAGCAGTCATTGCTATATATTTCGTCTTACTGTTTGTTACCAGCAAAGACGTTTTATGTTTACCAGTATTAAGATCAATGTATTATTCGTCAAGATTGAAAAAAAAATACTAATTTCAAAAATTGTACTTTAAAAAAGCATTATTTAAATAAATACTATTTTAAGAAGATTATTTTTTTTTTAATTTATAAGACAATATTTATATCATTATTACTTCTTTAGGTTCAATGATATCATTGGCATTTTTCAAACTATCATCTTTGACTGCGCCAAGTCCTCATATTTCAAAGAACATAGGACACGAGAATTCCGCGGGCTGCATGGAAACTGTGTGATTCAGGTCATTAAAGGAGAAAGAAAACTCGAAAGTAATATGGTGAATTCCAGGAAAGGATGGTTAAACAATATTTTTGGTAATAATGTGATGTGATGTGTGACGTAATAAGACGTGTGAATGAAAGTGCTGAAATCGGTATGACCTGTAAATTGCTGCAAATGAGACATTAGAAAGTGAGTTGAGGTTAACTGACAGTGTCTACTTTAAACGTGCTACGGTACTGGAATCACCTTCTCCCCGAAGTCTCGGAAAGTGGTTGGATTCAAGAGGACTTCACTACAATTAGTACTACCGTGAGTTGTAACATTTTCTCCAGGCTTTAAACTACTTGAACTATTCAGAAACTCGCAGACCTCCCTAGACAGGCTAGAGTTAGTAAACTGCGATATTAGTGTTTCTGGAGACCTACGGAATAGCTAGTCACGTGGGCAATTATTTACTTTAACTGACAGCTCGTTTTCATGACGAAATTTATTAGAACATCTTGACTTGAGGGGGGGGATTACGTACAAGCTACTGAAACTGAGGGGAGAGCTATAATTTTAATGTTTATCTAGTTAGTATTTACGAGTATAAGCTGTGGAAAATTGGATAGACTTCAGTGTGCATTATGGTTGACAGAGTGACTGAAGTTGATGTGTTTGGAGTTTGCTGTATTAGGGACATATTAGTGTTAGTGTCTGATCGTGGGGATCGTGTTGCGCTGTGTTTTACCCTCCGCCGGCATATATTTCCGTAAATATTGCCTGTTAAAAGTTAGGTTAGATGAGGGAGTAACTAATTGCCGTGAGACAGGTACGTGACAAGATAAGTTTAGAATGGGTTAGATGAGGGGATAGCTAAGTGATGTGAGGCAGAGGTATGTGACAAGATAAGGTTAGAGTGGGTTAGATGAGGGGATAGCTAAGTGATGGGAAGCAGAGGTATGTGACAAGATAAGGTTAGAGTGGGTTATTCATTCATTCATTTTATTCCATAGATCTTACATGAGCAATGAAGCTTTAAGATGTGGAACAAGTCAACATTTTACAATATAACAATTACAATTTTTACAAATTTTTATAGTTTTACAAATTAGTAATTTTCTACAATTTTGTGCAATTTTTTACATTATTTTGGCGAGATGTAGTGAGATGAGGTGAGGTCCGAGGATTCGCCAAAATATTACCCGGCATTTGCCTTTCGGTTGGGAAAAACCTCGGAAAAACCCAACCAGGTAATCAAATCAAAGGGGGGTAATCTAATCAAAGAGGGTTGATGCCAAGGACTCGCCATAAACCATCCCGCTTCAGTCCCACGGCTGTGGAAAACCTCGGAAGAAACCAAAGACCAAAGGGGGATCCAACCCAAGCCCGAACGCAGCTCCGGATCAGCAGCCCAGCGAGTCTGCCGACTGAGCTACATCGATGGCTCTACTAAAAGTATACAATACATAGCCAATCAGATTATTAAATTAGAAATGCAAACGATCATTCATCAGTTGAGCTATATGTATAATACAAAACAAGTAAGTTAATTAAATTTAAGGCATAAACAATTCAACCAGTTGTGATATACAGAAATTGATAATTATCATGCAAACTACTTCAAATTACAAACACAAACAATTTATCAATAGCGCTATATAGATTACTATTCAATTTAAAGCATATACAATTCATCGGTCAAAACTATACAAATATATACAATACAAAGTAGCATACTTTCATTAAGCTATACAAATTTGTGCAATTAATATCAAGTAGATTAATTCAATTTATAATCATAAACAATTCATCAATTGAGCTATACAGACTACCATTCAATTTACAGTGGGCCTATATACAATTCATCAGTAGAGCTACACAGACTAGTAATCATTTTAAAAGCATATACAATTCATCAGCCAAACTATACAAACATATACAATCAAATTAGTTGAATTTACAAACTTATTTTCGTTAAGCTATACAAAATTGTACAATTCATATGAAGTAAATTAATTCAATTTATAAGCTTACGCAATTCATCAGTTGACCTATACAGTATACTATTCAATTTACAGCACATACAATTCATCAGTTATGCTAAACAAAAATTTACAATGCATAGTAAACAGATTGAGTCAATATAAAAACATATTTTAGTTGAGCTATATAAAATTGTACATGTCATTTAAGTAGAATAATTCAATTCACAAGCATAAACAATTCATCAGTTGTGTAGAAGATATGAGTATGTAGAAATTTGGTTAATTCTTTTCTGAACCTTTTCTCGTGATTCTTCAAATCTTTAAGATAATTAGGCAGTGCATTGAATATATACATGAATAGCGAACTCCTTTTTTAAAACAGCTTAGGCTAACAGAGGGTAGATGAAGATCTGATTTATGTCTTGTATTAAAATGATGAATGTCTTGATTAGTACTGAATTTGTCTTGGTTCTTAATATACAGCATCATTAGGGAAAGAATGTATTTACAAGGTAAAGTCAAGATTTCTAAAATTCGGAAAATATTTTTACATGATGTCCTTTTATGCACACCGGCCATTATTCTTATAGCTTTCTTTTGTAAAACAAAAACGTGTTTAGCTTCAGACAAGTTACCCCAGAATATTAACCCATATTTCATTACAGAGTGAAAGTATACAAAGTATGACATTTTAAGTAAGTTTATATCACCAATAGTAGATAAGGATCTTAATGCATAACAGGCAGAGCTCAATTTACGAGTAATACATTCTATATGCGTTTTCCAGTTCAAGTGATTATCCAATTCTAAACCAAGAAACTTTGTGCTTATAGATTCTTTGAGATGAGTTCCATTTAATCGAATACTGTAGGAAACCTGAGCACTATTGTGTGTACTAAATTTGACTGCACTGGTTTTTATCAACATTAAGTGCTAGTTTATTTGCATGGAACCATTCATTCATTAGATTCAGCACTGTATTAGAAGTGTTTATAAAATGATCGTATTGTTTGCTTGAAATAATTACACTTGTATCATCTGCAAATAAAATTACATGAGATAAATTGTTAATGGTCAAGGCTAAATCATTAATATAAATTAGAAACAACAATGGACCTAAAATTGACCCCTGCGAAACACCATGTTTAATATTTCTAAATTCTGAATAAGTAACTTTATGACTATTTGGCACATTTATTTCTACTTTTTGTTTTCTATTTGATAAGTACGATGTAAACCAACCCAACGTCTCATCTTTTATACCATAAAAATTCAATTTTTTTTTTTACTAATACACTATGGTCTACGCCAGGCGTCTCAAGGCCAACGCATAAAAGTTGTCACAGGGAGCAAGTCTAGATAACATAGTCAGCTGAAGAGATAAGCGCAGTACCCGAAGATAGCCGATCGCTGATTCATGTCACACGCATGAGCAAGCTAAGTTGTTACTGTCGTGGGAGAAATGCCACAAAGCTGCACTTTTGAGTTGTACTGGCACAATAGACGGTTGTTTTCGGAAGCAATTTCTTAAGTAGATTGCAGTAATAATAATAATAATAATAATACATTTATTTTCTAATTATATAGGTACTATCAATGAGTAAAAAGAAGACATCTGAAGCATGAAGAACCATACATGTTACGTAATTATTTAAGCACAAGGAACTGGCCACCTTACTCCATTATCTCCTGGCCTAGTTGACTCATAAGTGGTGCCTTGTTGGTATCACTTGTGAGGTTCAGACCTGTCTTCGGACAGTTGACCAAACAATAACAATATTTCATTTCTAATGAAGGTTTTTGGTATCGCTCTTTTTTTAAGTTTATACTATATTTAATAAAATAAAATTCAAATAAATAATAATAATAAAATTACAATTAAACTTGTTGGTTGCCATAATTTGTAGCAGAAGTCATTGCCACGCAAGAATGACACGTAACAGTACGAGATTGGAGCATGTTTACAGTGAAAGGAAGCCAACTCAACACAGGACATACATATACTGGGTGTTCATTTCAAAGTGTGTCATGACGTCACTGTTGGAATCGAGTTGGCGTGAATCAGCGTTTTGAAGCGAGTTTCAGCTTTTATGTCAGAGAAGTTGCCTATTATTCAAGGCGTTCAACCTGAACTTGAGAACTTGTACGGTATAACTTGAACGTCGTAGCAACAGATGGCGGTCTGTACGGTCTGTGTGCTACCATAACCTCTTTCGAACTGTGTTTTGCGCGGGCAAGTCGTACGCAGGGTATTTGTTATCGGTTGTGTACGGCAACATTCCACAATATAAATCAAATGCTCCGTGTCCATGTTGACCGTCGATGTAGTGGCAGGAATGTGAACTGTTTGGAAACACGTCCTGAGATGAGTTTTTTCTTACTATCGGGATATGGGGAAAGGGTCAAGACAATTACTTACGTATTCGTTGATCAGATTTTTTTGTATTCGACAGATATTGGAGAAAAAATGGGAGTATAAGGGTACAGTACATCAGTTATTCATAGATTTCAAAAAGGCGTATGACTCGGTTAAGAGAGAAGTTTTATATGATATTCTTATTGAATTTGGTATTCCCAGGCCCAATTGTATAAAACTCCCTGACTAAAGATCAATTTTGATCGAAGATCGAAAAGTAAACCGAGTTCAGACACTTCTTCTATTGTATAAAACTTTTCTGCGATCAAATTACCTTGGTTCAAATGCAGTGTAAGTTCACGTGAAAAGGATTTGGCAACATCGCATAAACAGGTGAAATACGTGATGCGCGGACCATGTTATACAGGTTTGTTCAGTGTTGCCAATCTAGCGATTTTAACTCTTTTTCAACAACAATTTCTTTTAACTTTTATGTTGCTTAAATAGGGCTTTAGTGACCTTTTTAGCACCCCATAGTGACCAAATTTAATCTTTCTTTGTTGATAATGAGAAATCTAGCGACTTTACAACTACTTTTTGGCGACTTTCCGTATTACACTCTGTTGGAGACACTGTTTTTTTTTCAATGTAAATAATGGCGGACAATAAGAATAAGGTTCACTGTTCTCCAAGTTGTTATCATGTTATGGTGTTTGATACTGCTAAACATAATTCAGCTTTATAAAACAACAATTTTCGTTTAGTAATACAGTTAATTGAACATTTATGAATGTACCTATCATATCCATTAATAATTAATGGTTGTTATAAACATAATATAATTATAGGTTATGTTATTTGATACTGCTGAACACGATAGGGCCTTATAAAATATAAGAATGTTTGTGTATTAAGGCAAGAAATTGAAAGAAATATATATATAAATGTACGTAACATATCTATTAATATTAATAATAATGGATATTTTATTTGCAGAATCTGTCACTCGTATATTTCAAACAGAAAAGAAATAACTGAACTTGGATCATCTAACTTAATCGGAGAAATTTCTTCAGTCAAAGTTGACTTTAGTTTGAGACAAATTAATCTCAGATTAGACTTATACAACACAAAATTCCAAGTTCAGCTGAAACAAGGATCAATTTAACCTCTGATCTAAGATTAAATGGTTTATACAATCGGGCCCCAAGAAACTAGTTCGATTAATTAAAATGTGTCTTAGTGAAACTTACAGCAGAGTCCATATAGGCCAGTTTCTATCTTATGCTTTTCCAATTCACTGCGGGCTAAAGCAGGGAGATGCATTGTCACCTCTACTTTTTAACTTTGCTCTAGAATATGCCATTAGGAAAGTTCAGGATAACAGAGAGGGTTTGGAATTGAACGGGTTACATCGGCTTCTTGTCTATGCGGATGTTACCGTACGTATCAGTACGTACTCTTCAGAATGAACGCCGTACTTGCTAGGCAACTTCTCTAGCACAAAGGTAATACGCCTTTGCGGAAGTGTAGGAAGATTGAATTCTCTAGGCTCATCGGCTAGCCACATGACGGCATACAGCGAGTCATGACACACTTTGAACTGAACACCCAGTAGAGTTCACAGCACCAATCCGTCCTGTGCAGTACAGTCTGCAAAGAGATTAATACACACATCCTTCTGAATTGGTTTCTATCTTTATTTAACTTCATTTCAGTCATTAGAAATTTCAACTCAACGTGAGCTTCGATGTATTGCCTACCGCGTATTTATTTTTAGGTTACAGTGAACGACAAGATGCATTCTCAAAGTTTCAAAAGCGAATGAGTGTCTACTACTGTCTAGTATGGACTTGAATGCAGAAAAGCTGCGTTCAACATCTGTCGAAACGACAGTAATGCATGTGTTGTAAATTTTCTCAACTTAGTGCTTTC
Source organism: Periplaneta americana (assembly GCF_040183065.1). Lineage (NCBI taxonomy): Eukaryota > Metazoa > Arthropoda > Insecta > Blattodea > Blattidae > Periplaneta > Periplaneta americana. The sequence goes on along the minus strand of NC_091130.1, from coordinate 158,961,655 downwards.
GTAACGTAGTCTGATGTGGAATTTCTCTTCCAGTGTATTTCTGTAAAAACTCGCGGAACGCCGTATTTGCGAGTTCGTAAAATGGTATGTCGGCAGATATAAATGCCTTACACATGTCTTCATAAAATGTTGAATTCGATGTAGGGTCCTTCTGCACATTCCCTTGTTCCAGTCGTTTATGTTTCATTGTACTTACGTGTCTTTGAATGTTATGTTCCTTGTTTATAGCAGACTTAATGCTGACTTTGCAAAGTTTACAATAGAGATTGTTATTTAGAATGCAGAATATACAGGGACATCATTTTATTTTTCCTTCAATTTTTATTGTACTTGAGTTTTTTAATGTACTTCACTCCCACACCCTCTACTAGTAAACTTCCAACCAAAGTGTTGCCTTACCGTCATAGTAAACACAAACGGTACTGTGTGAGTATAGTACGTTCCAGAAATATGTTCTCGTTTTCCAGTGACGAAAGAGCCTTCAATATTGAATCATATTCTCGCACAGGTACTATCGTCCGTTTGCCTATGTCGCATCATGGTTTCCCCCACCCGCTTCTGTTCGCCCCTCTGTAAAGTCTAGTGGCTGGGCTATCTTAGCTCTTTTCTGAAAACAATAATTTGTTAGGAATTGGACGTCTACGTAATATTATACAACTGTTTAAAATAACTTAAATAAAAGAGCCTCGTTAAGTAATTAACTGCCACGCAATTTCCCTCTTTTCTACGACCCTGCGACAAAACCACTTGAACGGACAGTAGATAGCATGTCTGAGTAATTTTATGTTTTCGAAACGGGCAAGAGTGAAGATTTAATTTACAGTACGTAAAGTACTCTTTTATAGACTAGGTACAGAATTATTTCAACATGAGTTACTAGTTACGAAGGACGGAACTGGTAATTGGAATTAGATACAATAGTCTATAGTGCGATAATATGCAAAAAATAACTGAAGCCTGTATCGAAATGAACAGCCACCATTTTCAAAATTGTGTTTAAATATCCATACTATGATTATTTTTCAATTTAACTTCATTCTCTATATTGTACGCTAATGTGCTGTAGGCAGTATAATATACACTGCATAATGAATACGTTCGAATGGATAGCTCAGTTCGTGAGTAAAAACACTTATTGTTAATACTGTACTGTATTTTGATTAAACAAAAACGTAATGAAAGTTATAAAACTCAAAATCGCGATATTTCCCAATTTAAGTAAATGGATGAACTACTTTTCTTACCTCCTATACCTAGTAAAGTGATTTGTTTGTATTTTACGCCAGTATCATCGAACTCCAGTCGTGGAAAGGAGTTCTCAACCGTTAATCGAAAGGTATAGCAAGGTTAATATTAGAAATGTTAGTAAAAATAAAATGATGTCCCTGTATCTGCACCATACTGTGAAACTAATTATTGTAGTTTCCAGGACGCGTTTCTTTCCTTCTGAACCATACTGTGGAGCGCAGTCTATACTTGAATGCACTGTACCGCGGACGTTGTGTCTCTCCTACACACATACACTTGCATGTACTCTGTGTTGGCTTTCTTCCACTGTAAACATGCTCCAGTGTCACAGGCCTATATAAGGAAATATTTTATATTAAAAATGAATGAAATGAAAACCTAATCGACCAATCCTTTTCGAAATTAAGAGAAATTGCATGCTAACTTAAGAAATTAAGATGTACTACACAAAATTTAAATATTGAAATTTCTGGAAAAAGTCGAGAAAATCATGTAGTCTGCTAGTCATTTTAATACCGAAATGTGTAGCCTAATGGAAACGATTGGTTTTTTGCTGCGCTCATGAAAACGCTTTCTCTATTCTGTTTAGAGGAGAAAATACATGGACAAACACCGGAGTGAAGGATTCAGTTAATTTGACTTAAAAACTAGAAAAACATGTGAGGCACATCTCCACTACGTAACTAGTTGTACCAGGTGGGAGAGGCGTAGCGCACGGATGGCTGGAGTACTATTTCGGGTGCACAGTCAACTTCCAGAAGGGGCTGTAATTACACGCGTTATCCGATTTAGATGCAGTAAACAGCACGTGTTTGCTAAATGCACTATTTTTTATACAGAACTGCCAACCTTTGTAACCGCGGTCCGCTAATGCTAGTGAACGTATCGTCCGTTTACAAGCAAAACACATTAAGTGAAAAATATTAATCGAGAAAAAGGCATATGTAATGCACTTAATGTATGTGTACCATATCAATTTAGAGTTGGAAAGTGGAATTCACTTAAAGAGAAGCAGAGTATTAAAAATAATATTCTGAAGATTCAGTTTTGTTAGGAAGTTTCAAACGTCTTTTTCTCTGAAGTAATATTTTTTTAACTTAATGTGTTTTGCTTGTATACCGACGATATAAACATTTTAATAAATAATTTTTGAAAAAAAAAAAAATAGTTTAATACAATCTTGCTCGTTTTTGCTTCCTTTTCGAGATGAAAAATGTTTTATATGAAACATTTAATAGCGTATTTTGAGAAAGTCATTGTTTTAATTCCATTATGCTCAGTCAACTTAAGAGAGCAGTGTATCATGATAGTAAACGATTGAAAGAATTTCAGTTTTGTCCTTTAAATGTGCAGAAGTTTGATGCGAACAAATTTAACTTCACGTTCTGAAAAGGAATTTTAAAATGTTACATTTGTTCGGATGAAATTTCTGCACATTTAAAGGACAAAACTAAAATTCTTTCTAACATTTATTAACCTAACGCACTCAGCACATTGGGAATTAAATCAATGGCTTTCCCAAAACACGCTATGAAATGTTTCATGTAAAACAATTTTTATCTCGAAAAGGAAAGAAAAACGAGCAAAATTGTATTAAACTTTTTTGTTTGAAATATCTCAAAGAATAACCCCCTGAAATTAATAACATTACTTAGGTTCACCCTGTATAAGCACCAATTGTCCTCATAAACTAGTGAAAGATATAAATTATTTTCTTTTAAGAAGTCTACAGACATAATTTAATTTTGATAACTGAATAATTTTCTTTGTTTAGTCTGGAAATTATATATTATTTTTTTATTATGAAGGCCTATTTCAATAATCCATGTAATTTTTAACATTTATGACTAACCTTGAAACATCACTCAACTATCAAAATTAAATGATGTCTGTATGCTTTGTAACCTCACAAGTGATACCAAGAAGGCACCACTTATGAGGCAACTAGGCCAGGAAATAACGGGCTCGGGTGGCCAGTTCCTTTCCCCTCCATTGCATACATCGCAGATTGGCTACATATTACACTAGTCAGACTTCAGATGCATACAAACAATTGTTCTTCCTCTGACACATATCGTCAAGTGAAATGTACTGCCTGATAATAGATGTACATGTCAGCCAGAACCTCAATCAGAAGTAAATTGGTACTTAAATCTCAATTATTTTTATCAGTATTTTTAAAAGTATTTTATTAAAATTGTTACATGTTCACTAGAATATTAAAATTCACAGATTATGTTCATCAGAGTTTCCATAATCAGTATGAAACATTTTTAATGTATGGGTTTAAAAGTTGATGAGGTACAGAGCAAAATGTGGACTGCTGTATTTTATTCCCGGTTACCTTAGCATTCAACTGCGTTTCTATAAATTATACCAAATCCTGGTAAAATTAGAATATACTTCTGGGTGTCTGAAGAATCTAGAATGGTTTTATCGTCAATTTTTATATTAGGTGTAATATTGTATACACTAATAATCAATATCTCTTAGAGGCTATATTTGTGGAGATTGTTAAAAGATTGAAAATACCACAGAAATTGATAAAGGTACTGACATTCCTTTATGTCCTAGGCCATATCGTACTTTATTGTTTGGACTGGTTGTTATTGTTGTATATAATTTTTCACGGTAACTGGGTCCTATCCGGTATTTGCCTTCATTTAACTGAAAATTAGTTATATTCAGTCGACGAATATCACGAAAAAGCCTCGGCCAGATCGGTGGCATCGGAGGGTCGAACTCAGAACCTCCTAGATGCGAGTCCAGTGCGTTGCCACTGAGTCATCACCAAAGCTCGGAACTTGGGGACTTGTGTCTTTGCACGTCGTTAAGCGACCGGACTCCAGTATCAACAGACTCCCGCTTCCAGCACGGAGGTACTGTCAGGTCTGATGGAACAACATATTGATAGTATTACAGTAGGTTGAAACACGTAATTTTATAGCATATAATATATAATAAAAATAAACATGAGAAATATATCAACTTTACTGTTCTCCTCTGTAAATTTTATTACAGTGTATGACTACATACATTCCAAGATTTTCGAACCCATAACTTCTTCGCCTGTTAAACCTGATTTGAAACGAGAACAATTTATTTCCACATTACATGAATTGATGGGAGCAAACTTACAATACTGAATATTTTCACTGTCACTGTTTTCCGTTCGATTTTGAGCAGTTGCTAGCTAATCTCGTGTCTGAGAAAAATAAGTGTATCCTCAATTTTTCTCGAAAATAGTTTTCAATTTGTGTGTCACTACTAGGGCAGGTCCCTCTAAGACTTGATTCATGGCTAGGAACAAATTTTCCACCAATTTAAGGGACTGCAATGTCTTTCAATGAATGCATCTAGTTTGTGTGTGGCACAACTTACAAAATATAAACACTTCCTTCGAAAAAAATAATGTATCTCCTCCGAATTCCTCGACGAAATTCTGTACCTAAAGTTTAAAAAAGTGATAAGTTAGCAGCTTTTACTTGTTCTGCACATTTCCTTAACTGGAACATTTAATTCAATTTTATTATTGACAGTAATATACATCTTTTTGGTTTCAGTTAAAAATAAGGATAAGATTTATCTAAATATCATGTCGAAACTGTTAATATAGCAAAAATTATTCCTAGATTTCCAAAAGCTTCCTTTTTACCTCTTTCTATTTTTAAACTTCTATAATACACTTTTCGAATAACACGTATTTTCTAATTCTTCAAACAGCCGTTTACCTGTAATTCTCTGAATGACACTGGCTTCGAAATGACACAGTTTCCCCATCCGTCTTCCTGTTATTTGATGTGACCACTTTCTTAGTACACACGACTGTCCCTGAGCACTTACAGCGTGAGCTTTGTGTTCGTTGTACCTGTAACCTTACTCATGCACACGACACACAAGTCCCCAAGTTCCGAGCTTTGGTCATCACTACTGAGTTATGCACAGAAAATAGGCTACGCATTTTAAAATAAAAGTTAGTAATTCCTTATGTGCAATTTTTTATGTGTTTTTGAGTTAAACAGAGTCATTCTTGTCTATGCATTTGGGGAAAATTTATAATTATTGGCAGAATGAATCTTTCTGAAGAATAAATTCAATATGTTGTGCTATGCAGGTGGCCATTTTACTGTCAGAAAGAAATTAATATACAATTATTGCTCAGTTCCGTAGCTAAGTGGAATGGCTCTCCAGTTAAATACAGCGCGAAACATATCGTGCTTTCCAATAACAATGAATTAAAGATTACAATGTGAATATTCTTATCCCCCCCTTAGACGCTATGAAGGACTATGAGGAGATAGTTTGTATTAAATAATGACGATATAAGAATTCTTTGTGATTGGTTTATTACCCGGAACATTAAGGTCAAAGTTTACGATGACTGCTTTGCTATGGGGCTCACTAGGAAATCAGTTGCGGAAAGACCTGAATAATTCGACGATATCTGAACACGTGAGACGGAAATAACCAAAAGTTCAAACTCCCAAGTTCATGTAGTCTGATTCCCTTCCACGCAAACGACAAGAATATAAAACCACAGCGACAACGTCGAGGGTGCAAGAACCTGCAATTCAGAGAAATATACAGGGACATCATTTTATTTTTACTTCAATTTTTATTGTACCTGAGTTTTTGAATGTACTTCACTCCCACCCCTTCTACTAATGAAGTTCCAACTCCACACAGAACCAAGACCGCAGATAGTAAGCAGTACTGAATGAGTATAGTACGTTCCAGAAATATGTTCGCGTTTTCCAGTGACGAAAGAGCTTTCAATATTGAATCATATTTTCGCACAGGTACTGTCCGTTTGCCTACGTCGCATCCCGATTTCTCCCACCTGCTTCTGCTCGCCCCTCTGCAATAGCTGGGCTGTCTTAGCTCTTTTCTGAAAACATTAATTTCTGTTTGGAATTGGACCTTTACGTAATATTATACAGCTGTTTAATTTAACTTAAATAAAAGGGCCTCGTTAAGTAATTAACTGTCACGTGATTTCCCCCCTTTCTACAATCCTACGGCATAACCACTTGGACGGACAGTAGATAGCATGTCTGAGTAATTTTATATTTTCGGGTCCGGCAGAAGTGAAGATTGAATTTACAGTACGTAGAGTAGGTACAGAATTATTTCAACATGAGTTACTAGTACGAAGGACGAAACTGGCAATTGGAATTAGATGCAGTAGTCTATAGTGCGATAATATGCACAAAAGAACTGAAGCCTGTATCGAAATGAACGGCCACCATTTTCAAACTTGTGTTTAAATATCCATATTATGATTATTTTTCAATTTAACTTCTTTCTCTATATTGTACGCTAAAGTCGACCTGGTTGGCAAGTTGGTATAGCGCTGGCCTTCTATGCCCAAGGTTGCGGGTTCGATCCCGGGCCAGGTCGATGGCATTTAAGTGTGCTTAAATGCGACAGGCTCATGTCAGTAGATTTACTGGCATGTAAAAGAACTCCTGCGGGACAAAATTCCGGCACATCCGGCGACGCTGATATAACTTCTGCAGTTGCGAGCGTCGTTAAATAAACATATTTATTATTATTGTACGCTAATGTGTTGTAGACAGTATAATATACACTGCATAATGAGTACGTTTGCATGGATAACTCAGTGCGTGAGTAAAAACACTTATTCTTAATACAGTATTGTACTTTGATTAAACAAAAACCTAATGAAAATTATGAAACTCAAAATTGCGATATTTCCTAGTTTACGTAAATGGATGAACTACTTTTCTTCCTTCCTATATCTGGTAGAGTGATTTGTTTGTGTTTTACGCCAGTATCATCGAACTACAGTTGTGGAAGGGGCTAGCAAACTGTGTTTCCGGTTCTCTAAAGGTATAGACAGGTTAATATTAAAAATGTTAGTAAAAATAAAATGATGTCCCTGTATTTGCCCACTCACCCACAACGTGTTCTATCGTGGCGTTCACTGTCTCGTTGCATTGGACGAAGCCAGAGTAGAAGTTCACCATCACGACCCCTCCATTCTCTTTCTGCCAATGAAACAGATCTTAGTCATAACCAGGCTTCGAGACTTTGGACCCGATACAATAAGTTTACTGTGCATGCACTATAGGTTGTTGACTCGCTGCAGGTAGATAGAGATGTGTTGAGATAACAACGTTGCTATTTAGAGTAGAGTACTGTAGTATGGGGAATCACACACACATGTACATTCTGAAAGTAAATGTACATTACACAATGATAAAATGTCAAAAGAATATAAAAGGCATTTATTCTCCTGTCTTTTATAAGCATTTGTGTTTAATTATACACAGTGTTAATGGTGGAAATAAGCATGTAGCAATTTTAATTTTTTCATTTATCCTATTGGTCGTCTTTAGGAAGTGCAGTTACAGTACCGAATTGCAATGTACCTACTACAAGATACATTCTCAGTGTCTCAAACGTGAATCTTGTACTGTAGAAAGCTGCGCTCTACGTCGCATGACGTGATAGGAGCAAAACAAAAAAAACCTAACATCATTGCAGTCGCTAAGAGACAGTCCTTTATTCTCGAGTGACTCTATGTCCACTAATTTCCTGTTTATGTTACACAATGTTCCATATCCGTTATTTTTACATAAAATTGATTTCCACTTCTGTTTCACACGTTCAGTAACCGGTGTACTTGATGTCTCATTAATTCTCTGCATCATTTTCTAAATTAATTTGAGGGCTTCCGGCATCTCTTGCTCTGACTTTTCTAACCGTGTAATAGTTTCAGAGTCCAGGGGCGTATTTTGCGGGCTACCGGCGGTAGCCCAAGGAAATTACAAAAGAAAAAGTTTATAATATAACATAATGTAATAATTTTGTATTATTAGTTTTACCATAGTAATTAAAATTAAAGTAATTGTTAGATATATTTTGTGTAATAATAGGGTCAGCGGTAGCCCAAACCCTTTAACCAGTATACGCCACTGTTTCAGACACAGTTTGAAATTAGGTTTGTATGAAAACCAAATTATTCGTCTGAACCTTCAAATCCAGAGCGTTTTCCTTTGCGAATTTGTTGTCATTCATTCTACAGTACCCCACCCACTATACACTTTACCACTATACTCAGTACGCCGTTATGCGGATTTCCCACTGAACTGCTCTATCGGGCCCGAAGTCTCGAAGCCTGATCATAGCACAACACATCGGCAGGCTTCCTAAAACTAGTTATAAATTTGTCATTCCTTTCATATTTTAGGAATAATAGTCTACACAGTGAGGGCATGTAGCACGTATGGGCGAATCGAGAAATGCATATAGAGTGTTAGTTGGAAGGCCGGAGGGAAAAAGACCTTTGGGGAGGCCGAGACGTAGATGGGAAGATAATATTAAAATTGATTTGAGGGAGGTGGGATATGATGATAGAGATTGGATTAATCTTGCTCAGGATAGGGACCAATGGCGGGCTTATGTGAGGGCGGCAATGAACTTCCAATCTTTCAGTTATAAAAGGATATGTAAGTTACGTCATTACGTCATGGTTCAATATAGGTAGGTGAAATACAGTATACAGTATGTAGGCCTATAGGGTAAAAGTGAACCAGTCTGATTGGGAGATTGTAATGTAGAAAAATATTTGTCTCGGTATATCTATTAATATCTGAAACTAAGACATAATTGCAAGAGCATCACATCTCATGATAACAGTGTTCGAATCTACTCACATGAAGATACATCAAAAGCTTCCCATCTTCCTCTCTGACATTCAGAAGAGATGAAGATTATGTTGTTGGCTATGCTCCTTTGTATCTTTTTTAGACTGTTGGGTTACGAAATTATTACTTTTTTTCTGTAAAACCATTACTTCTATGTAGTATTCATAAATGTACTCTCAGACATCACTTCTTAACACATATAATTTAAAAGAAGATAGGACTCTGTGGGATCAGTATTTGTTCACAGATGAGCTCCGTTTTATACCTGCACTGTACTGTTGTTGTAAAGCCCCTTTGACAACGCTCTCATTGTTTATCTTAATATATTGTCTATTTATAAATTCTCCCTGAATGATTTATTTTTACAGTACTGGTATACAGTAGTGTTGAGTAGTTGTAAATAAGCAGACCTACTGCACGTAATTCTTCTAAAAATAATGGTTACAAATGCCAAAAATATTGATATTGATATTTATATTGATGAACATTCAAATGGCGGAATAAATAATTTACTATTTAGTATTTTCAAAATCTCTTTCTTTCCAATATAGTTAATTCGTTCACAAAGACCTTCCTTGAATTTAGGAAGGAGAAATGACATCACGGCAAAAACTGCTTGAGCAGGGCAAGTCTGCACACACTGCATGTTTTGTCATATAAAATATAGGCTGAACACGAGCATTCAGAACTGGTTAGCAGCCGTGGCGAAAATGCGACTCACGAGCACATTGTGGCTCGCAGTGCATTTCCCTCGCTTCCTACCTACAACCCCCACCCTCTCACTCACTGGAGTCAAACTCCGTTCCGTTTGTATTTGTCTCTGACCTGCGAGTGGCGTATCGTCGCAATGTCTCTCTCGAAACCATGTACCTCTGCTAAAACGAAAGTTTCAAGTAGGATGGGAGGACGCATTTTTTTGCTGACAATATGATGAGAATATTAAATGTATGATTTTTTCACAAGTATTACTAGGAAAACAGTTGTATAACATAAAACGGCTTTATACTACATGTTACTGATGAAAGATTAAAAGGTTAAGTGTTATTATTATTATTATTATTATTATTATTATTATTATTATTATTATTATCATCATATCTATACGTCGATCCTTTTTCAGCAGATGTACGAATAATGCAGTTAGATCTTCAATTTAAACTCACAGATTTACAATGTGATGTTAAATGAAAGCTAGATGTAAGGACTTGACAAATGTTGAACTTTTCAAATCTTTGGCAAAAAATAAATATTTCGTTCTTTCGCTTGCTCTGTTGAAGCCATGTTCGTTACAACTTACGTTTGTGAAAAATTATTTTCAACAATGAAAATAGTAAAAATCAAATTTAGATCACGACTGACAGACAAATACCTTCGTGATCAACTACGACTGGCAGTAAGTGACATAATTCCTGATTTTGAAACTCTGTCGCAGAGACATTCTGAAGACAGTTAATTTTAGGTTGTGATAATGTGTCCTATGTTTTCTTGTTCATTTCTTTCTTCGTTACACGTACTAAACATTAGTTTGTAGCCTTGTACTGTATAAAATTATATTTAAGTGCTTGACGTAAGGGAAATGAAAATCCGTTAATAAGTCAGACAGTTGCTTCACTTCCCCTTCGGGTGTCCGCCTCCCTCCATAGGTGCTATGCACGTTGCAGGTTACACAGTGGCTCGGCGCACGATGGCATTTTCGCCACGGCTGGGTTAGAGGGTTCAGGGTTTTTCCAAGGGTAAGCAAATCTCTTGATCGACTACAATCACTGTTTTGCACGGCTCTATGTGCACCTCTCCTTCCTTTCTGAATTCACCCATTACGAACTGTACTTGACGCCATCTTGCATAAAAGTACTCGTACTAATACTGTATATAATTGCGAACATTATTAAGAACATTATTATTATTATTATTATTATTATTATTATTATTATTATTATTATTATTATTGTACCGGTACTATCTTAGTTGTAATCCTTCTTACTGTAAAGTGGGGTGAGTTGGAACGCCGAGGTGACTTTGAACAGTAATTTAGCGCCTTTCTAAATTAAATGCAGTACCCTATTTTGAAAAAAACTGTTTAATTTGTCAATAAACTAGTTCAGTTTTTTCGCGATAGGGTACAACATTCAATTTAGAAAGGCGCTAAATTACTGATCAAAAGTCACCTCAGCATCCAAAGTCGCCCGACTTTACGGGTACTCCATGACAGCAGCTGTCCTGCAGTAACAACGATATAAGTTCATAAATATGCCCATCATGCCGGCACTCTTTCCTTGGGGTGAAATGCAGCTGAAGCATTGTGCGCACCATCTCATCTCCTTCTAACACGGAGATTCCGAGAGCTGATTGTAAGCCTGAGAGGTCTATACGTAGACATTTCACTGTTCTAGTCTTGTAAATTATGTAGATCTGATTGAAACATAATACAGGGACATCATTTTATTTTTACTAATATTTTTAATATTAACCTGGCTATACCTTTGGATTAACGGTTAAAAACAGAAAACACCGTTTGCTGCCCCTTCCACGAACGGAGTTCGATGATACTAACGTAAAATACAAACAAATCACTTTACTAGGTATAGGAGGGGAGAAAAATAGTTCGTCCATTTACGTAAACTAGGAAATGTCGCAAGTTTGAGTTTGATAATTTTCATTGGGTTTTTGTTTAATCAAAATACAGTACAGTATTAATAAAAAGTGTTTTTACTCACGAACTGAGCTGTCCATGCGAACGTATTCACTATGTAGTGTATATTATACTGTCTACAGCACATTAGCGTACAATATAGAGAATGAAGTTAAATTGAAAAATAATCATAATATGGATATTTAAACACATTTTTGAAACTGGTGGCCGTTCATTTCGATACAGGCTTCAGTTCTTTTGTGCATATTATCGCAATATAGACTGTTGTATCTAATCCCAATTACCAGTTTCGTCCTTCGTACGAGTAACTCATGTTGAAATAATTCTGTACCTAGTCTATAAAAGAGCACCTTACGTACTGTAAATTCAATCTTCACTTCTGCCCGACCCGCACAGATAAAATTACTCAGACATGCTATCTACCGTTCGTCCAAGTGATTATGTCGCAGGATCGTAGAAAGGAGGGAAAACACGTGATAGTTAATTACTTAACGAGGCCCTTTTATTTAAGTTATTTTTAAATAGTTGTATAATATTACGTAGACGTCCAATTCCTAATAGAAATTAATGTTTTCAGAAAAGAGCTAAGACAGCCCAGCCACTAGACTTTACAGAAATGCGAATAGAAGCGGATAGGGGAAACCGGGATGCGACGTAGGCAAATGGACGACAGTACCTGTGCGAAAATGATTCAATATTGAAAGCTCTTTCGTCACTGGAAAACGCGAACACATTTTTGGAACGTACTGTTTACTGTGACCGTAAGACTACTATGACTGTACGCGGCCTTGGATTTTAGTGGAGAGGACGGTTGAACTTCAATAGTAGAAGGGGTGGGAGTAAAGTACATTCAAAAACTGAGGTATAATAAAAATTGAAGTAAAAATAAAATGATGTCCCTGTATATGTTTTGCATGGACATTTTTCAGTGCTTTCTCTAACTTTAAAACACTTGCTTTATTGTTATTTCGTTGTGGTGTTATCATTACATCAAGTTTTTAAATTTTTTCTTACAAATGTTCGCCTTCTCATTATCAGCCATTAGCTTCTCTTGCTTAGGAAGCCACAAGAAAATTACCAAAAAGACATTCCAGAGAATCACTGGTCTGTACTAATTTTGCACGAGAAGTTCAAGTTATATGTTGTAGGCTTACGGTCTTACTATTAAAAACTCTATATACAGACGTTTAACTGTCTTATACTTATACAATGAGTAGCTGGTTTATAAGTCGTGTGTAAATTCCTTACTAATAATCACTACATACGTCGTGTATAACAGTATAACTGTTACACAGCTACGTCATAGTTTCGTCATTACTTCGTTACGAAAGGTAATAGAATATCTGAGGTTCTCTACTGGATCCGGTAGAGCGCTCTAGTGTGGCGTGTTAAATATCGATAGTACAACTGGCTCTAATCGATTACCACACTACATTTTGGTCAAAGAGTACAAGCTACAGCAATATTATTCTAATAATTCTATGATCTTTGGTTTGTTCTTCTGTGGTTACAAGGTAAACATCATCATAAAATGACAGTCGATACGAACAGCTGTTAAAGGGGCGGCCATTTTTTTCTCTATATACAACGCTTAAACAAGGGGTTAGGTGTATATAACTACTGCAAAGCAATTCCCATTGTATAGCTACAGGCTGTTTATACGTCCATAGCTTATTCACGGTTTATTAGTAACGTTCTCTGTCTCAACTCTGCATAAGTCTCGTATAAAAACTATACACGGTTTATTAGTAAGACTGTTAAACTAGAGAGAAACAATAAATCTTAAGAAATGAAAGAATGAACCATAACTTGACGTGCACTGATAGTCATATTTATTAAAATATTTATAAAGCTCATTTCTATGATATCTGTGACTTGTTCAGATTTTGGCCTTTGGCTCTGTGCTAGTCAAGAAAGAAATTTACCCAGAGTGAGTCAAATGAAATCCGACCAGCTCGCATCAGCTTGAACTGGTGCACTTATTGCAGGAAACACCGAGACAGTATGTGCGGTTAGTTGTCGGCATCGAAGACAAATCTTGCGGCACTGGAAGCGTCCAACGTGAATTTACGTATTCTGTTATAGTAAACTGTACTATAAAAAAAAAATTTCTACGTCTCTTCACTAAAAGCGCAATCCTTCATGGTAATGTCACACATTTCAAGCTGCATACAGTTCAGATCTATCACCATTTGATTTTCATAGCAAAATAGTGTTGTAATTGCCTGGATAATCAAGACCTCTTAGACCAGCTTATAGCTAGACACATGTATTAAGAAGTAGTAAGACCTCTTAGATATCTGTGGATATTATGTAGCCTACTAAGAACTTTCAACGAACAACAGGTTCACGGAGAAGCATCAAAATATTGCTTACAAATAGTCAGTGGCACACTTAAGAATGTTAACATGTGAATGCCTGTAAATTCAAACTCACATTTTATGTGCCAAGATGTAGCTGTGCAAGTTAGTATTGTATAATGGATTATTGAAAATGTTTCGATAATATTGTCGTAAATTGCAGTGATCATTCTTTCTGTATTATTTTAGAGATTGGTGTGAACATGCGGCCAGAATCCATAATCAAGTTCGACTTCATGGGAAGCTGGAGGTCGACGATTGTAGAGAACATTTGTGTGGGCTTTTTGCTGGGAGTCTCGTCCAACATCTCTGGGGAATACTTGACCATCATGATATCAAGCAGCGGTGAGTCCTCTTCTCCCCAGGCTCTGGCAGCTGCGTTTGTGCAAGAGTCTCACACACATGTTGTTGCTCACAGGTCACCTACGAGCTGTGTTCCACTTTGGCTTCGAGCGGCAAGAACTTATCTTTCCAGAAAAACACTTTGGATTGGGCCAATACCATGATGTACGCATCACACGGAAAGCTTGGGCTCCACCCTCATCATTCAGGTGAGTAACACAGCAACACCTGGCATTTGTATGGAGAGCGGAGTTATGTAGTTGCCAATTTCATCCCTCTAAAATTACAATTTCGTACTTTTTTTTAAACACGTTTTCATTTTGTGTTTTGTCATGTTAAAATTTGAACGAGTGTTCTAGTTGAACCAGTTTGAATGACAGTTTCTACACAAGATGCTATATGTATATTAACTTACATCTATGTTCCCATACTCAGCATACTTCCCTATATAATGACCATAGAAAACTAACATAGAAAGACTTCCAACTCAATGTAAACTTTGGAGAGGCTGTTGAAGCAATGTTATCTGTTATTAAATGCTCCCAAGATGCTATAAGTGCAGACCCTTCGCTCTTCCTGTTAGTCTTCATTTGATGAAATGCATCTGGAAACCAAGCAGGACAAGAAGCGATGTGGAGGTAAGAGAGAAGACTGCGAACATCATAATGAAATTCAAGTGGCATTTTCAAGTGGGTTGAACTTTCTTATTCAAGGAATGATTTCGATGTAATGGAGCCTCTCTGTATCCCACATTGTCTATAACATTATGTAAATTTCATAATGATGTTATATTTATAATACATTATGTAAAGTTAGAACAGACTCGAGGAACTGGATTGTACGTGGGCTGCCATTAACAAGATGTGATTTGATTGGCAATACACGTATTCATATTCATATTTATTATCTTCATATAGTTTTCAGTTAGTGGTTTCCCTCAAATTTCTGTACTACGGTCCACCATTACAATTCACATATCCTACCATATCTTACCTCTCATCTATCTCATATCATCGAATACATAAATTTAAACTCTACATTAAACTACTATTTCCTTCCTCCAGTCTTTATGACATACAGTGCTTTAAACCCTTTACTTTCTTTATCCTCCCTCTACCCCATTCCCATAACTATGCAATATTGTCTACATTGCCAGTACTCTTACCGGTACTTACTTACAAATGGCTTTTAAGGAACCCGGAGATTCATTGTCACTCTCACATAAGCCCGCCATTGGTCCCTATTCTGAGCAAGATTAATCCAGTCTCTACCATCATATTTCACCTACCTTAAATCCATTTTTAAATTGAATCGGCCCATGCAGAAAGGGCTTAGTCCATTAGACCTAGTTTTAAGAAAACTAAAGAAGACATTCTGCACACTGTATTCCTTTCTGCTTAGAACTCTGACCCTGACGCTTCAGTTTCTATCTTTCCAAGCATTGGACTGAATACCTCTCTGCACCCGGACGATGGAGCCACCCATAAAGATATGATTTCCATCGATATCTCGTTTTTTTTTTTTTTAATTTGTGACTGAAGCCCTTTCTGCATGGGGCGATTCTATTATCCTCCCATCTAAATCTCGGCCTCCCCAAAGGTCTTGCTTAGAAATATTCTCTGCTACAAACTACTCAATCCTCCTCTACTTGCATTGCTGTCTTTCATTACTATTATCCATAATTGTTTGTTTATCCATCTTGATTACACAACGTTTAACACTGTATCACTTCGGAATATGTATGATAAGAACTTTCTTGTGTTAAATATTTTAACGTACCTTGTTAACATGTTTCGACCTATTTTCAGTCATCTTCCGAACTGATCGTTGTTGGTCTTGGCGCCTCTTGTTTCCTGTGTGGGTGCATTCGTAGTGGAGAGTCAAAGAGTGCATGTGTTTTGAAATTGAGTTGTGTGTTGAGAATATCTTCAAAACATTTTTTATCTCTGACTACTATTCACTAATTATCTACTTTTTCATCTACAGTACCCTATTATATTATTAATAATAATTAGTGTTCCAATGTTCGAAGTTTGTAATATTTCCTTGCAATCACTTGTTCAATTCACTTAACGATTTTTCACTATTTCGGTTAGCTTTTATGGATTGCTTCTCCTACTTGCACTCATTTTCTCCCTACTCCACTTCCTGTAATCTTCCTCTCTCCACTACATAAAACACTCAATATTCTACTTTTGTTTTCACTGGCTTAATACACACATACATACACAAAATGTTAGAGTAGATCATGCCCTGAACTAATTACAAAAAACTTTAATTGAAATGAGTATATAAAGAAAAAAGTTATTATTTATTTATTTAATGTCGAGGCATTTGATACAATGTCGTTTTCCTTCTTGCTTCCCAGTACAATGATGTTAAATCCTGCGAACAGTCTCTAACTTCGCACACTTAAAAAGATTATCTTCATTCATAACTGAGCCACTTTCACGACACAAAACACACTCTGGAGAAGGAAAGATGTAGATCCAATGTAGATGTAGACAGTCGATTATTATCAGTCAATTGGTCCACTGTGAAATGTCCACCATTATTAATGTCCAGTATCAAAAATGTCCCCAATCTTCAAATGCCGTTATGAAATATGTCTACAGTCAATAAATGACCATTATCTTCAATATTCATAGGCATTAATGTCCAGTATCAAAATGTTGAAAAACATTAAATGTTATTATAAAATGTCTGCAGTTATTACCTGTATGGTATCATGGATGTCCATAATAATATTTATTAATAACGGAAATCAATAATTTAACAATGAGATGTTAACGAATTGACCTGGAATGAGACAATCATGTCCTGTTGATGTTCGAAATGTTGCATTTCTTCTTGCTCTCTCAGGTATTGGTGATTTGTAGCCTATAAGAGTTTTCCAAATTTTTCCCTCGCATGAGATGAGGTTGATTTACCTTAATTCATCTTTAAATTTTGTATTAATGATGCGTTTGATTGCAAAGTAAGACAAGTTGGTTTCTTGATATGTTTAATTCTGGTGCCCCTGTTTGCCAACAAGTCTGCATTTTCGTTTCCCTGAAGTCCACAGAGAGCCGGGACCCATTGTATTATGATTTCCAAGCCTTTTTTTCTGTAAGCAGTAAATTTCATGTTGGATATTTTTTAAGCGGTTTATTTTTGTGTCATGGATGTTGACTATTGCATTTAACGCAGATCTATAGTTACAGAAGATGACTGCCACAGAAGTTGTTCAGAAAGTTATTTAATAGGATAAGTGCAATTCTGATAGCTTCTGTTTCTCCATCAAAGTTTGTGTAATGAGAGCCTAAAGTTGGACTGAAGGAAAAAATTATGCTGTCCATGTCCATCTGTCTCCATCTAAAAGAGGCTTGTTATAATTTTGTAGCAAGCTTTCTTTTCTAAATTATCTGCATTGTTATGGACAGCCCTTGTTTCCTAACAAAAATCAAGCAGAAAAACACAACTCAACATTATACAAGAAGTGTTATGTATAAATTGTGGCATTAACTCAGTGATGCACTCTTGCTACTTACTAACAAAAGATTTGTATACTATTATGTGAAGCAGAAGAACACAACTTCATATTTCATAAGAACTGTTATTTGTTCTGTGTAATAGGACTCCTTTGTGTTGCAGGATGCAGCCCCACTCGCTTCTTCGCAGTCCTGCTGGAAGCCACACTCAAAATGGTGCTGGTGGCCATGGTGCGCCACGATTCTGGCCCAACCAATGCTACATGTGAGTACTGATGACGTGTGTCCAGGCAGGAATGAAGATAATCTCAAAACAAGGTTAGAGACTGAATACAAGTTCGAAGTTGGGATTCACATTGTCTAACACAACATAATATGGCCAGAGCAAACTGAAGCTCGTGTCTGGATGGGAAATAATGTTCATAAACATGTAGGTTGTTAATATTGTTACATATTTCAGTGAATAACATGGATTTAGTCTTACGTACATTTTTTTTCTTCTGTTGTCAATAACAGAAAATGTGACAATACTGTCCAGAGCTGGATGTTGCTAAGGCATTCACAATAGCTCCAGCGACATTAAAATACTGAAATAATATCGTCACAAAACACACTGTAATAATAATAATAATAATAATAATAATAATAATAATAATAATAATAATAATAATAATATTTATTAGCTGTCAATAGACTTGCATACAAGTTTCTGCTGACATTGTCAAGATCTTAAAGTTACTGTACATAAAAACTTAAAATTAAATATTAACAGATTGAAATTATTAGATAAAATAATTAAGAATAGTGATTAAAATTAACTATAGGCTACATAAATTGAAATTTATACAATTCTGGATGAAATTTTAATTCGATAATAAAATTTCATCCAGAATTGACTACTTTAAGCAATAAAATTTTCAGATCCAGAATTAAAAAAATTATATGACAGACTTCCCTGTATTATATTATGTATCATGTATTGTAAAACAAGTTTATTTCTATCCTAAGTGTATTTTTCTATTTTATCTTGGTTACTATATCAACATGACCTGCACTAATTATACTACTAATAATAATTTAATATTAATCCATCAATCTAAACATCGTCTCTTTTTTCACTCAGTTATTACTAGTATTATTATTTACTAATTTTATTATCATCTTTATCTGAGCTTTTTTCTTAAGTATCTTGTCTACAAAGTATGTGTATCTATGTAACGGAACTGTCCCCGAACACGAGCTTTGCTCTTTTGGGGTATTTTAATGTAACGTTTTTATGTATATGTTATTATTAAATAAAATCTAAATCTAAATCTAAATTGGAAAGAACAGAGATTACAATAAGCTGCTGTTAGGTTGAAGTCATACAAAGAATTGGAAACAACAAAAATTACTGAACGTTGCAGATCATCCATTGAAGATGCTGTAAGAGCCAAGTCATCACCAAACAATAGATATACAGTCTAGTTACATATTTCTTTTAAGTTGTATACTTCCATAAGGTGAATTTCTCCATTCATTAATTATCGTGTTCTTACATATTATAATTAACAAAAGTAGTAAAACCTTGTCTAACACCAATGTGATTTCTCTCCAATCTGAAAGTTTTCCATATACTCTAATGGAAATTAAGTTTTCTGATATGCTAGCTAAAAAGGCTCCAAAATTAAACAGAAAACAATAACTGCTTTCCCTTATGAATCAATAAAACGAATAATAACTAGAAGAAAGCATTCATTCCTCAAAAGGGTTGTTATATCATTCATATGTGTTAACACAATTAGCTCGTAAAGTTCAAAGATGATATCAAGATGGAGTTAATAATAATCTTATAAATTATGTTAAATGTAGTTGACTTACTATTAATCAGCAAATATATCAAATGTGCATATTAACAGAAAATTATCATCTTATGAATACTTTTACCTGATCCATTTCATTCTAAAATAACTACACAGTAACACAAGACTTAAGGCAATATAGACAGTAGACAGATGGGCGTGATGCCAGTATGTCAGTGCTAAAACACTCTTGCACTAGACAAACTCGGCCTGATGCGCAGCTATTGTGGAGTTCGACTGGGATGAGACGCTACCGGCTATGGTGCTGTGGTGACGCACGTGCTGGGCGGCCGCCTCAGCGAGATTATGGGCCCCAAGATGGTGCTGGGGCCGGGGTTGCTGGTGTCAGGCCTGTTGTCCCTGCTGAGTCCTGTAGCCGCGCGCCTCCATGTGGATGCCTTCATCACCTTGCGAGTGCTCATCGGCGCCACCTCAGTAAGTCGTCAATTCATGGAACTTCCTTAAAGACACAGAAAAATCATTGTTGAAAAATTCCTATCTCATGGTGAGTTATCAAGTTTCTCTGTCTGATTTTTATTTATACACCAAATATTCTAATCAAGCACCGATATTGTGAAGCTTTTCCTCTGATAAAACATGTCTTCGGTTTTTTTTCTTATTCAGTACCATTCCTGTAGTTCTGAATTTGTTGACTATTTTATTAACCATGTATACATCTTGATTACACAGCTTTTAACACTATATCACTTCGGAATATGTATTATATGCCTTTTTCGTGTTAAATTTTACCGTACCTGATTCAAACAACACAAACAAACAAATACAATCACACAGGCGTATACAAACTCAAATGTAACATCTGCAACAACTTCTACATAGGACAGACAGGCAGATCATTTCAAACACGTTACAAAGAACACATCACAGCCATAACAAAATTACAAAACACTTCCACATATGCAGAACACATCACAAATGCTAACCACGCCTACAGAGACATCAACACAGACATAGAAATACTACACATCCAACCAAAAAGCCAGAAACTAAACACATTAGAACAGTACGAAATATACAGAAACACAAAAACACATCCAAATGAAATTCTTAACACACAACTCAATTTCAGAACACACACACTCTCTGACTCCACATTACACTACACAAACACACCCCCACAGGAAACAAAACATAAGGTGCCAAGACCAGCAACAACCAGTTCTGAAGAAGGCCAATAACAGGCCGAAACATGTTAACCAGATACGGTAAAATTTAACACGAGAAAGACGTATAATACATATTCCGTATGAAGTATGCTTCTGTTAGATGGATCAACCCTAGCAAAGCTTTCCTGTAATGTTGTACGACACTCAGCAGGTGATTCGTTTTTATGATGTTACAACAAATGAAAACTCTTTGTTCTGCATTGTGAGTCACGCTATCATAACCCAAGAGAACTGAACATCACAGCACGTTTCTCGACTATGTTATCTTGTTTGTAGCTGACCTTACTGGTATCGCTACTGGTTGGCCATGAACCTGTGCTGCTGCAAGTGAGTCTGGATGAACCGATTCTGTTGCAGGGCGTGGTAATGCCGGCCATCAACGAGCTGCGCGCTGGTATGACCCCGAGGAGCGCAGCACGTCCATTGCCAGTGTCGTGATTGCAGGTCAGTGCAGAGCCAACACAGTGCTTGTGTCTCTTGCAGGTGGGAATGATCTTGAATCTTGCTTATGAATGGAAGACATCTCACCTCACTTTGTAAACTGACACTGACTGTCTGTCCCTCTTAGGCCTGCCGGTGTCCACCATCATGACGCGTGATAGCTAACCGATGGGCTGGCCCATCATCTGGCATCACTGCCGCGTGGTTCCTGCCCTTCATGCTGCTGGTATGCAATTCCCCAGAACAGCACCCCCGCATCTCAGACGACGAACGGGAATTGATCATCTCCCACCGCGGTCAATGCAATTCAAAGGTCGGTAACAGTGTCAGATTCTTTAAATGTCAGTGGCGGCTCATCACAAAGGACCTGAGTTATTAAAACTCAGAAAATTAAATAAAATTGTTGGAAATTTAGAATAGTAAATCATGTACAGTACGAGTGTCCGTGTTTTGCTCGGTCCATTCCATGTTCACTGCCCACACAGACAGACGAATGGGTGTTGATTGATTGGTTGATTGATGGTTGATTGATTGACTAATTGATTGACATTAATCCTACGCTAACAAGTGGGCTATCTTTCCTTGACCCTGCAGGTAAGGTTTCATCATCTACTAAAGAGCCCGAATAGAACCTGGAGCCTCAAGCCCTTAGAACCTAGATTAACATCGGAAACCCGTACTTGCCATAAGTATAGGGGTTGAATCATTTTGAAACGCAACTTATTTGCGTACATATTGCGAGTTAAAAGGTTTCATGGGTTAAATGAGGGGATAGCTAAGCGACATAAAGCCGAGGAATGAGACAAGTTTGGAGTGGATTAGATGAGGGGATAAATAATGTGAGAGGAGATACTATATAGGAACTAAAACCCCGCTCGCATTTTCTTTTGTTTCAATATGGTCGAATGTGCTTTTCGCTTCGCTAGTGATGTACGAGTATTTTTGTAGTGGATTATTTTCTGAAGTCAATGGCTGCCGAACTTTAATTTCCTTAAATGTAAATTAGAAAAATATCTTATGATGAATTGCGAGACCTATAACATGTTGGAAATATTTAATGGAATGTGTTCCACTCTATTTATTTTTATTTTTTTGTTTCTTATTTTTATTGTGTAATCACGTAAATCGTGTTTATTTATCACTTAACGCCAATATGTATCCCACTGTGTTGTTTTTTTTAACGTAATGTATTTTTTGTATACATTTTATTCAATTGTCGGTTTCTTGTTTAATTATGTGAATCCTACTTAATTGTATTCTAATACTAATATGTTTATTTTTTTTTTACTGTGTACATTTTTTATTGAATTATCGGCTTCTGTTTTTATGTGATTCGTATTTGATTCTAACAATATTAATATGTATTCCACTACGTTTATTTTTATTTTATGAGGTAAATTTTTATGTAATACCTCTTTTGATCTCATTATGTAGCTAAATTGTATCAGTATGTAATTAATTAATTCCGATCCAGTTTTATGTTCAACTATGTAAGCAAGTTTTAATCCTGGTTGAGTGTAAGAGAAGGCCTTACGGCTTTAACTCTGCTACGTTAAATAAAGCCATTATTATTATTATTATTATTATTATTATTATTATTATTATTATTATTATTATTATTATTATTATTTTGCGACGCTGTATCAACATCTAGGTTATTTAGCGTCTGAATGAAATGAAGGTGATAATGCCAGTGAAATGAGTCCGGGGTCCAGCACCGAAAGTTGCCCAGAATTTCCTCGTATTGGGTTGAGGGAAAACCCCGGAAAAAAACTTCAACCAGGTAACTTGCCCAGGTAAAATTAAATCCCTCGAATAAAAACCAGCTAAAAATGGTATACCACATAAAGCAAAATTAGAAATACATAAACGGGATTCGAACCCGGGCCATCTGGTTTCGCGGTCAGACGATCAACATCTATGGTTATCTAGCGTCTGAATGCTATGAAGGTGATAATGACAGCGAAATGAGTCCAGGGTCCAGTGCCGAAAGTTACCAAGCAATTGGTCTTAATGGGTTGACGTAAACTCCCGGAAAAAACCTCAACCAGGATTTGAATCCGTGCCCGCTCGTTTCACGGTCAGGCAAGCTAACCGTTACTCCACAGCGGTGGACACTAGTGATGTTTCTAGTCGCCCATGGTTCTGATGATAATTTTTTCGTAAAATTGTAAGCAATGTTATGAAAGCAATAATTAATTTCATGGCAGCTGAACGTTTCTTTCGTAAAGACGAGCTCTTTTCTCTGAACCAAAAATACAACGCCAATGCGGTTATAATTACGTACCCTAGCTAGCGCTTGACGACGATTGCCACGAAATTTGATTTCGTCGATTTCAGTGATATTTCCTAAATCACATATTTTTCCTTCATTTCGCTGTAATAACCTGATATAATATCTTACTAAATCTGTGTTTTCTTCTAATGCATTCAAAAGACCGCCGTTATACTCCGTAAACCTTGCATTTGAAATAATGCTTAAAGAATATAGTCGCGAATTTACTAGCGAAATTTCGATT
Source organism: Periplaneta americana (assembly GCF_040183065.1). Lineage (NCBI taxonomy): Eukaryota > Metazoa > Arthropoda > Insecta > Blattodea > Blattidae > Periplaneta > Periplaneta americana. The sequence continues at coordinate 158,937,924 of NC_091130.1, read as the reverse complement.
GTCTTCGGTACGGTCAGGTCACTAGTGGCGAGAATAGTCGGCGCTGCTGTGCCTTATCCAGTTGTTTCGAGAGATGAAATGAAGGAGAAGTGAAGTGTTGGAATGAAAGAGGGAAACTGACTACCCCGAGAAAACCCTTATGCAACGTCTATTTTACCATCATACATCCCACGCAGACCGAACCCGGACCGTCTTCATGGAAGGCCAGTGCACTAGCACTGTAGCCACACATGCGGCACGAATGGGTGTTACACGTCCAGCTTCCACGCACGTCCACACTGACTGCAACTTCAACGATCTGGATCCTTTGATTTTTCCTTGGAATAAACGACAAGTGGTGCAACTCAGCGCCCCTCGGTCCGTAACGCTCAGGTTGCGGGCTCACGCCACGCGCCAATGTTGCGAAGTATCGTTCGCTGTCCAGATAGGATCGCAGCGCGGTTGCACTACGATGTTCTGTTGCAAGTCTGGACGCACCTTTAGGCTTCAGCTGCATAATGTTTTCAACCAACATTGCAATCAATGAACTCAACAACGTAGTCTTTTCCATCAATATCTTATTAATTTGCTGACATTATTATTTCTGATAATGACTTAATGCAGGATATGATATGTAACACTTTAGTCAATTTTAATTATTTTATGCTCGACCATGCCGAAATGTAGTAATTATACACCTGATAGCAGACCTTTAATGCATGCCATTAAAGTACACCTACTCATTAAAGGTCAGGTCTTTCAGCCAATGACGACTCAGGTTACAACTGTTCAGGCAATGACAGGTCAGCTTTCTACCGTTATAAAACCGCAAGTATCGATTATTCTCGGATATGCAATCGAAAGAGAATTAGCGAAAAGTCACGGAGGCTGGAAATCCAATACTGTCGCAGAAGGTTATGTTCTGTTACTATAATAATTAGCGTTAATTGTAAATAATATTCAAATAAATTCAATTTGTCATCTCGTTTTTCAATGTCTAATTTAATTTTAATGTTATCTCTGTAGGTTCTTATGGCCTAGCAAGGTCAATGTGGACATCTGTTCCTCGGAAAAAATCAATACTTTCGCGTCTGCGCACATCTCACAACATATGGGACATTGCTAAAAAATTAATAATATCAAGTTAGAAATATGGTCGAGCATAAAAAGTCGTATGAAACTCGCCTATAATGGTAATTAAGAAGCTCGTATGAAAATTATGAAACTCGCTTGCGGTCGTTTCATAAATATCCATACTCACTTCTTAATTACCTTCATTATAGGCTCGATGCATAATGTACTATTATATGTGTTTTGTAACATGAGTTATATGTACCAGAAATCATATCGACATTTTCCAAATTTACATTTGCCGAAAATCTTTTTCAAAATAAACCTTTTTCATTAATAAGACATAACAACATAAAACTCATGAAAGTCCATTTTGTCATGCATATTACTATGTACCCTTTTATTTTTACGGAAAGTAAACACAACGGAATACTTAAAGATACTGAACAAACATAAGCAGAAAGCATTCTAATGGTATTCAGATAAGTCAATATACAATAGAATATAATATGAATATTTATTTTTATTTGTTCAGTGTAAATGACTTACAAATATTTAAAAACTACAACAAATATTTATAAATATAAATAATTCATTGAAGTTAAAAGATTTACTGCTAACTTTTTCATCTATTTCAGGCACATGTGGGACCTTAATTTTACAGTGATTGAAATAACCATTGTATATAAAGAAGAAGAAGAAGAAGAACTTATCACGTCGAAAGAAGTTTCTCCGTTTACAAGCGGCTGCTCAGACACGGCCGGAAGAAATTCGCCATAGAGAATATAATCATCATAATCATTTATTACATCCACTGATCACATACATGATATGGGACATGTCATATTTACAAACTAATAATTAATTACATAATATACATAAAAGTAATAACTATAATTAAATGCAACACAAATACAAATATACAAAACTTGGAACTTGATTGAAGAAAACTACAGGTCGGTCGATTTCGGCTATAAGTCCCGTTTGCAGTATGTCTTGAAGTCAGGAGTCAGTTTTAACCATCGCGTCCTTCATGAGAAGACATCCTTCTCGAAGTCAGGATCTGGAAAAGAGGGAGTAAAATTTTTTGAAGTAAGGCGTTCTTTTTCTATTCAGTTATGACAATTTTCAATAAATTCGTTCATACTGTAAAAGCAGTTTTTGATTAAAGTTTTATAAAGAGCTTTCTTAAATTTCTTTAAGATAATTTGGTAGGCTATTGTACATAAGAAGACCAGCATGAATGAAACTGTTTTTTTATAGAGTTGTGTTAAAACTTCCAATAAAAATATCTTTATTTCTTGTATTGTACTGGTGTGTGTGTGTGGATTTGTAGGATAGCTATGCAAATTATATTTGATAAAACTTAAGGTTTCATAAATATAAATACAGGGTAATGGCAAGATATGTAATTTTTTGAAGAATGGTCTGCAGCTGGTAGTTTGAAGCTCTCTTTTGTAGTTTAAATATTTGGATTGCATTGGGTGAATTACCACAAAAGAAAATAGTACGATTTTGTATCCCACAGATTGTATTTCTTTCAGTCAAATACAGTATTGGAGAAGATACATAAATTGCACTTGAAATGGAACATTTACTAGAATTAGAATTATTGTTATTTTTTTAATAAATTTCTAAAAGTCGTAAACTGGATTTTATAAAGTCTAAATCTCCCATGTTTTAGCGTCTAGAAATCCATTCCCTAATTATAATCGATAAAATCGAGATATTCCATAATAAATGTCGATTATATCGGGAGATTTAAAATAGCAATTTCGAATAATGTTTGGGATGTTACCTTCCAATAAACTCAAACTTCTTCTTGTACTTACACGTGCAGTGAGTTCGCAACAATTATGGACACCCTGTGTTTTAATTTAATTTAATTACAGCCATAAGCATAAAACAAATGCTATGGGCATAGCCAGTCAATACAAAACACAAGTAGCCTACAGATTAAAAATAAAATTGAAATTAAAATTAGAAGTGAAGGGTTCCTGCTTGTTCAAAATATTCACTCACATTATAAAAAGGATTATCAAAAAGCAATTACCGTAAAACGTTTCTAAATCTAGATAAAGTGACACTATGAGCCTCATAAGATAGATTGTTGAATAATTTTAGAGACATTGAAGCAAGCCAACACTTTGATTTAGTCAATCGAACTGCCGCACAGTGGTCTAAAATCCATATTCAGGAGGACAAATGCAGAAAAATGACATGTAAAAAAATGAAATTAAACCCTTAAATTATTTTTCCTATATAACTGAGTAACACAATTGATTATCTTAATCAGCGGAGGTGGCTGCATAGCGAGATAAGAAGCCGGAAACATGCCACATTTCGCCACCCAGCATTCTTACTCAGCAAGTGCCGAGAGTCTGCAGTTTTCCTTGTACTGTAACTCTGTTGTAAGTGGTCGATTCCATTCATACTTGGTACCAACATGTCAAGTAGTTCTTTAGGTATGTAACACTGTTTGTTTTTGTTACATTTAATGTTATTATAGTATGTAAAATTAGCATGAATGGATACGGGACAAAATATAAATATAACCACTGAGTGCAGACTTTGCTAAGGTAGAGAGAAAAAAAAACCCTTTCGTTCGTCCAAAAATGATTTTTTTTCACTTCCTCCACTATTTACCTCTATTTTAAATCTAGTCTTAAGGTGCGCAGATTTGCGGAAGTAGTAATTCATGAGCACTATTCTTTCGAGGTGCAGTAGTGCAATGTTTCTCGGTTGCAGTTATTTCAATATCTGTGAACCGAATCTGCTTCCGCAGTATAATTCAGGGAATTCAAGATGACAGCTTGTTAATTATGTACCAAATACGCTTCCCGAGTGTCCAAAAGGTGCAATAGTACCTAAAATGTTACATTTTCCCCCCATAAGATTTTGTCTAAATGCACCCCCCCCTGTAAGGGGCACTTCTGTTCATAGCAACGTAAACAGAGTTTGTACACAAAACAAATGTACTAAGTGTAACTACTGTATAAAATTTCATAAAAATCTGTCAGACAGGACAAAAGTTACTAATTTTGTCTAATTGTGCCCCCCTATAAGGGGTAGTTACACTTAGACCAACATAATGAGAGCTTGTATACAAAACATACATGCTACCTGTAACTACTTTGTAAAATTTCATAAAAATCTGTTAAATAGGAGAAAAGTTACTAATTTTGTCTAATTGTGCCCCCTAAAAGGGGTAGTTCTCCTTATACCAACGTAATCAGAACTTGTATACAAAACATATATGTTCCTTGTAACTGTTTTGTAAAATTTCGTACAAATCTATCAAATAGGAGAAAAGTTACTAATTTTGTTTAATTGCGCCCCCCTATAAAGGGTAGTTCCCCTTATACCAACGTAACGAGAGCTTGTATATAAAACATACATGCTACCTGTAACTACTTTGTAAAATTTCATAAAAATCTGTTAAATAGGAGAAAAGTTACTAATTTTGTCTAATTGCGCCCCCCTATGAGGGGTAGTTCCCCTTCTACGAACGTAATCGGAGCTTGTATACAAAACATATATGCTACTTGTAACTGCTTTGTAAAATTTCATAAAAATCTGTCAGGAGAAAAGTTTCTAATTTTGTCTAAATGCGCCCCCCTATAAGGGGTGGTTCCCCTTATACCAACGTAACGAGAACTTGCATACAAAACATATATGCTACCTGTAACTACTGTGTAAAATTTCGTAAAAATCTGTTAGGTAGCTGAAAAGTTATTGGTATGTCCCGCTAAATTTGCATTCTAGACCACTGTGTGCCGGTTCAAGTAGAAGATAACTGGACCAGGTATTGTAATTACTAGGCTATAGTTTAGTCTCTTTTTTACCCTAAGTAAACATTCAAATATATAAAGATTCATTACAGTCAGTATTTTCTCTTGTTTAAATAACGGTCTGCAATGAGCAATGAGTAGTACAGCCACATCTACCCAGAAATTCAAATTTAGATTGTCCCCAGGCACGTAAGTTGCGATATGATGAGGAGACTGATAAAAAATTCTGCGTCTGACGCAGTGGTTAGTTGTCCAATATCTCAGCAGATGGCAGAAGTATACAGGTTTGCTTTTCTGGTAACTATACAAAATGTTTCATATTAATCACAGTCTACTATATACAGTCACGAAGCTTGAGTTTTGAGGGTGCTAGAAACAATAGATTGTGACGGCACTATTTTGCATTGCCTGTAATGAGGCGATATTAGCGATCCTAGTGGTGAGCAACTATCTAATGTTAGCATATTTACTACGTATTGAGCTTCGCGACTGTATATAGTAGACTGTGTTAGTATGTATAAAAAGCTTAAAGACGTAAGCAAAGAGGAGGAGTCACGCCGGGAATAACAGCGTCGCGACTATAATAACTTCAACACAATAAAACGTCACTTACCATGTTTTACTCCTGAACCCCTCATATGATCTGTCTGCACTTCATCCCAGATAAGAAAAAAGCCGATGTAAACAGTTATGGATTGTCCTCGCAACTGCACTGTTTGCCACTTCGTCCCTGTAGGATAACAGTGACGGAGATGTCGGAAGTGAGTTCTGAATCACACTGAATAACGAATTTCTACGTTTTATTTTGTACGCGAATGGACCAGACGATTTTGATTTTGTATGTAGCCTATGTTGAATTTAGATCTGAAACTGGAAAATACCGGTAGCTAATATAGGCCAAGGCCTACTCTTTTTTATATTGTTTTTAAGTTTTTCACAAAATGAAAAAAAAAAAAAAGTAATTTAAACGTTCTTATATCTACCTATGATGTAGAACTCCATAAAGGTATTCAGTTCTAAAAGGCCTCCCCTTGCAACTCACATCAGGAACGTCCATAATTAGCCGTCAACAATAGTCAGCTAACATGCTAGGAGACCACTGCCGCCTATATCGTTTTGCAATGACAGCAATATCCTGGTGAAAACGTTCTCCGTGTTAGGGTAGGTACACGTTGGAGCAACGATAAACGATAAAAGAAATGACCTAGAGACGCTTTGATATTATCAAAGAATCAAGTGTTCATATCGGAGCAACGAGAATGCGGGAAACGAACATTTTGATTTATCAGTAGAAGATATTCTATACAGCCACTTAATGAAAGAAGATATATCGGAAATATCAGCTGCTAGGTTCAAGGTTAATATAACTTAAATACGTACAAAATTGAACCCGTTTCTCATTCCAAAGGTAGTACCTATAAATTCGTTGTGCTGTGATTGGTTATTGCGATCACATAATGTATCACGAATAAATACACAACTGATCAATTTGCCAATATGTACAACAATTAATTTAATATGCCGAAATAATAATAAATCGATTAATATTCGGATATATTGATAACCACCGGTCATTATACAGATCATTATTATCTTAATCAGAGATTATATGAACGATAAGAGCGAAGAAAATGGAACTTACCTTTTTCGTCGCTTTTATCGTGTATCTTCGCTTTTACCGTTACTCCAATATGCACACCTCAATGACAATGCATGCTTCAATTCTCTCTGATACAGCATCGCTGCTTCTTTTATCGTTCATTGTCGCTCCAACGTGTACGTACCCTTAGTCAATTACGGCGCCCGAATTGGGAGGAAAGAAGTCCGAGTGGGAATGTAGAAAATGTATTTTCAATCGTATATTACGTCCTAAAGTTTCATATGCTTTTTACATGTCCTCAATGATTTTTCTGAAGCTTTCAGCCTTTACTTTTCTGAGACAAACACAGTCTTGAATTGCACCCAGGCTGATTTCTCATTGTCAAATGGTTCTTCAAACAATTTTGTGTTGCAATATGTCAGGGATTTTTTTATACTCGCTTTAACATCTCTGGTCATGTCGCGAATTAATCTTTTGTATGAAATCCGAAGGCCTGTGTACTATTGTTGAGACTGTTGTGAACTAGATGGCGTCTGCAGTTTGTTATGAATGAAGCCGGTGATATTCAGGGATGGTTTGGCCCGAATTTCCTGGCATTTGCCTTATGGTTGAGAGAAAAGCACGAAAAACTTCAACCAGAAAATTCAACCCGACTGGGAATAGAATCCAGCCCTCTGCATAAGAGACCAGCATGCTGATCTCTGCACCACAGGGATTTCTGTGCTAAAAAAAAATATCATCTTTAAATTTAGCTTCACTTAATGTTGGAAAGTTTCCCTCTCTGTTTAGTCTTTATCATTAGGCATAACTTTATGTGAAACGGTCGTAGCAAAGATTTGTCTTTCCCTCGTCTTTCATCCCGGTGACCAGGACTCGAACCCCGATCACATCGTGATGGAATTTATGGTCGAACAAAGCAGACGTCGCAGAGGGTTTTCTTGGGACACTCCCATCTCTCTCTTCATGCCAGCAACACTTTTCACCTCCCCCTCATTTCATCTGTCACCGGCAATAAGTGGGAGTGGTACGGATTGTCGATGCTGGGTTTGGGGCTTATCAGATACTCGTTTGGATGTGGGCTGAGGTAATTGATTTGTTATCCAGTAACTTACCTTTAAAATTTAAAAGGCGTCAATTTCCGTTACGTGTTACTTTCGCAATGACCATTGTCAAATCGTTGAACCAGGGTTTTGACAAAATAGGCATTTACTTATCTCGGCGCTTTTCCAGCCATGGACAACTGCTAGCTGGCATTCAACAGAGTTAAATCTGTATTGCAAGTACATCACATCAAGGTCAGTTTCCACGCATTGGAGGGTGTTTCTCAAAGAACACAGATTACATTGATATGTTAAATTAACAATGAATACGGTAATTAACCGCAGTGATTTATTGAGAATTTACGCGTTATGGCGATTTCGACATGAATTTTGCTTGTTCAAAAGGAGATTGGGGGTCGAATGCATAGTCGTCACTTATAAAATGAGGAAACAAGACTTGTGATGAGCTTTTCCTCAGCACTTATTTCAGATCATATTGCATATGCCATCCTAACTGAAGATGGCTCTGGCATTGATCATTCCCTTGACATCGAAAGAAATATGGCAACATGGCTAGACGTGAGCGCTTTCGTACATTCAATTGTTTTCCAGCGTCTTAAAATTGTTAAATCTCATTATTATCGTACACAAATGCAGAAGTGAGTATTATAGAGCTAAAATTATACAAAATGTCGAGAAAGCATTTTACAGAAGAAGAAAGAAATGAGCTAAGAGAACTTGTTATAAAATATAGAGATATTGTCGAAAGTAATAAATCGGACCATTGTTCTCTCCAAAAGAAGAAATTGACACGGGACAAAATTCCACTTGATTTTAATGCAAACTCCGGAAATATTCCTGTAAGTACGGTAAATCATTTTAATTTATTTTTCAGTTATTTTTATGGTAAACAATGTGGAAGTTGTATAATTACGCAAATTTTAACAGCTTATTCCCTGGGTAGAATACAAACGAAATGCAAATAACATTTTGTTGGGACACGAATGCCTTTCAAAAAAGTACCACTCAAACCTACCAGAAATGGTGCTGTAGCATAAAATCTCAAAGCGATCAGTATTTTCAGCAGTGGTGAAATCGGTAAGCCTCATGGTTGTATTGTGAATTTTAATGAGAGACACCACAATATCAACAACAGTGTTCTTGTCGAAACGGTATCTCCTCTTAAATTGTTGATCATTGTATCTCTAAAAGGTTTTCCGTATCTCTGATATAACTTTCATTTTGCCGAAACACATTTTCATTTTCATTACAGGACTCAATAAATTCATCAAAATCATAATCACCATCCATTGTATACCGAATCTGCTGATTACAATGCATATGAAGAAACACTTAAGTTGACAAGCTGCCTTATTTGAATAAGTGTTCACTTCAGTGGGAGTTATGGATTGGAAATGATTATAAGCAACTGCTTAAGAGTTTCCCTACGATATATGTCGACTATGAATTCGACTCTCGATATTGTAGCTGTCAGAGGTAAATTTTTTTTTTTTTTTTTTTTTGCCACTATAGAAATGTAAGTAAGCAGTCATTGCTATACTTACGTCTTACTGTTTGTTACCAGTATTAAGATCACATTGTATTATTCGTTAAGATTGAAAAAATACTAATTTCAAAATTTGTACTTTAAAAAAGCATTATTTAAATAAATACTATTGTAAGAATGTTTAATTTGTACTTTATAAGACAATATTTATATCATTATTACTTCTTTAGGTTCAATGATGTCATTGGAATTTTTCCAACTATCATCTTTGGCTGCTGAAGTCCTCATATTTCAAAGAACATAGGACCCGAGAATTCCGCGGGCTGCATGGAAACTGTGTGACCCAGGTCATGAAAGAAGAAGAAGAAAGAAAACTCGAAAGTGACATGGTGACTTCCAGGAAAGGATGGTTAAACAATATTTTTATGAATAATGTAATGTGATGTGATGTGATGTGATGTGATGTGTGACGTATTAAGAAGTGTGAATAAAAGTGCTGAAATCGGTATGACCTGTAAATTGCTGCAAATGAGACATTAGAAAGTGAGTTGAGGTTAACTGACAGTGTCTTCTTTAAACCTGCTACGGTACTGGATTCGCCTTCTCCCCGAAGTCTCGGAAAGTGGTTGGATTCAAGAGGACTTCACTACAATTAGTACTACCGTGAGTTGTAACACTTTCTCCAGGCTTTAAACTACTTGAACTATTCAGAAACTCGCAGACCTCCCTAGACAGGCTAGAGTTAGTAAACTGCGATATTAGTGTTTCTGGCGACCTACGGAATTGCTAGTCACGTGGGCAATTATTTACTTTAACTGACAGCTCGTTTTCTTAACGAAATTTATTAGAACTTCTGCACTTGAATGGGGGATTACGTACAAGCTACTGAAACTGAGCGGAGAGCTATATTTTAATGTTTATCTAGTTGTATTTACGAGTATAAGCTGTGGAATCTTGGATAGACTTCAGTGTGCACTATGGCAGACAGAGTGACTGAAGTTGATGTGTTTGGAGTTTGCCGTATTAGGGACATATTAGTGTTAGTGTCAGATCGTGGGGATCGTGTTGCGCTGTGTTTTACCCTCCGCCGGCATATATTTCCGTAAATATTGCGTGTTAAGTTATAAGTTAGGATAGATGAGTGAGTAACTAATTGACGTGAGACAGGTATATGACAAGATAAGGTTAGAATAGGTTAGATGAGGTGATAGCTAAGTGATGTGAGGCAGAGGTACGTGACAAGAGAGGTTAGATTGGATCAGATGAGGGGATAGCTAAGTGATGTGAGGCAGAGGTATGTGACGAGAGAGGTTAGAGTGGATCAAATGAGGGGAAAGCTAAGTGATGTGAGGCAGAGGTATGTGACAAGAGAGGTTAGAGTGGATCAGATGAGGGGATAGCTAAGTGATGTGAAGGAGAGGTATGTGACGAGAGGTTAGAGTGGATCAAATGAGGGGATAGCTAAGTGATGTGAGGCAGAGGTATGTGACAAGAGAGGTTAGAGTGGATCAAATGAGGGGATAGCTAAGTGATGTGAGGCAGAGGTATGTGACAAGAGAGGTTAGAGTGGATCAGATGAGGGGATAGCTAAGTGATGTGAGGCAGAGGTATGTGACAAGAGAGGTTAGAGTGGATCAGATGAGGGGATAGCTAAGTGATGTGAGGCAGAGGTATGTGAACGAGAGGTTAGAGTGGATCAAATGAGGGGATAGCTAAGTGATGTGAGGCAGAGGTATGTGACAAGAGAGGTTAGAGTGGATCAGATGAGGGGATAGCTAAGTGATGTGAGGCAGAGGTATGTGACAAGAGAGGTTAGAGTGGATCAGATGAGGGGATAGCTAAGTGATGTGAGGCAGAGGTATGTGACAAGAGAGGTTAGAGTGGATCAGATGAGGGGATAGCTAAGTGATGTGAGGCAGAGGTATGTGACAAGAGAGGTTAGAGTGGATCAGATGAGGGGATAGCTAAGTGATGTGAGGCAGAGGTATGTGACAAGAGAGGTTAGAGTGGGTTAGATGAGGGGATGGCTAAGTGATGTGAGGCAGAGGTATGGGACGAGAGGTTAGAGTGGATCAGATGAGGGGATAGCTAAGTGATGTGAGGCAGAGGTATGTGACAAGAGAGGTTAGAGTAGGTTAGATGAGGGGATAGCTAAGTGATGTGGGGCAGAGATATGTGACAAGATAAGGTTAGAGTAGGTTAGATGAGGGGATAGCTAAGTGATGTGAGGCAGAGATATGTGACAAGATAAGATTAGAGTAGGTTAGATGAGGGGATAACTAAGTGATGTGAGGCAGAGGTATGTGACAAGAGAGGTTAGAGTGGATCAGATGAGGGGATAGCTAAGTGATGTGAGGCAGAGGTATGTGACAAGAGAGGTTAGAGTGGATCAGATGAGGGGATAGCTAAGTGATGTGAGGCAGAGGTATGTGACAAGAGAGGTTAGAGTGGATCAGATGAGGGGATAGCTAAGTGATGTGAGGCAGAGGTATGTGACAAGAGAGGTTAGAGTGGGTTAGATGAGGGGATGGCTAAGTGATGTGAGGCAGAGGTATATGACAAGAGAGGTTAGAGTGGGTTAGATGAGGGGATAGCTAAGTGATGTGAGGCAGAGGTATGTGACAAGAGAGGTTAGAGTGGGTTAGATGAGGGGATAGCTAAGTGATGTGGGGCAGAGATATGTGACAAGATAAGGTTAGAGTAGGTTAGATGAGGGGATAGCTAAGTGATGTGAGACAGAGGTATGTGACAAGATAAGGTTAGAGTAGGTTAGATGAGGGGATAGCTAAGTGATGTGAGGCAGAGATATGTGACAAGATAAGGTTACAGTAGGTTAGATGAGGGGATAGCTAAGTGATGTGGGGCAGAGATATGTGACAAGATAATGTTAGAGTAGGTTAGATGAGTGGATAGCTAAGTGATGTGGGGCAGAGATATGTGACAAGATAAGGTTAGAGTAGGTTAGATGAGGGGATAGCTAAGTGATGTGGGGCAGAGATATGTGACAAGATAAGGTTAGAGTAGGTTAGATGAGTGGATAGCTAAGTTATGTGGGGCAGAGATATGTGACAAGATAAGGTTAGAGTAGGTTAGATGAGGGGATAGCTAAGTGATGTGGGGCAGAGATATGTGACAAGATAAGGTTAGAGTAGGTTAGATGAGGGGATAGCTAAGTGATGTGAGGCAGAGATATGTGACAAGATAAGGTTACAGTAGGTTAGATGAGGGGATAGCTAAGTGATGTGGGGCAGAGATATGTGACAAGATAAGGTTAGAGTAGGTTAGATGAGGGGATAGCTAAGTGATGTGGGGCAGAGATATGTGACAAGATAAGGTTAGAGTAGGTTAGATGAGGGGATAGCTAAGTGATGTGAGGCAGAGGTATGTGACAAGAGAGGTTAGAGTAGGTTAGATGAGGGGATAGCTAAGTGATGTGGGGCAGAGATATGTGACAAGATAAGGTTAGAGTAGGTTAGATGAGGGGATAGCTAAGTGATGTGGGGCAGAGATATGTGACAAGATAAGGTTACAGTAGGTTAGATGAGGGGATAGCTAAGTGATGTGAGGCAGAGATATGTGACAAGATAAGGTTAGAGTAGGTTAGATGAGGGGATAGCTAAGTGATATGAGGCAGAGATATGTGACAAGATAAGGTTAGAGTAGGTTAGATGAGGGGATAGCTAAGTGATGTGGGGCAGAGATATGTGACAAGATAAGGTTAGAGTAGGTTAGATGAGGGGATAGCTAAGTGATGTGAGGCAGAGATATGTTACAAGATAAGGTTAGAGTAGGTTAGATGAGGGGATAGCTAAGTGATGTGGGGCAGAGATATGTGACAAGATAATGTTAGAGTAGGTTAGATGAGGGGATAGCTAAGTGATGTGGGGCAGGGATATGTGACAAGATAAGGTTAGAGTAGGTTAGATGAGGGGATAGCTAAGTGATGTGGGGCAGAGATATGTGACAAGATAAGGTTAGAGTAGGTTAGATGAGGGGATAGCTAAGTGATGTGAGGCAGAGATATGTTACAAGATAAGGTTAGAGTAGGTTAGATGAGGGGATAGCTAAGTGATGTGGGGCAGAGATATGTGACAAGATAATGTTAGAGTAGGTTAGATGAGGGGATAGCTAAGTGATGTGGGGCAGGGATATGTGACAAGATAAGGTTAGAGTAGGTTAGATGAGGGGATAGCTAAGTGATGTGGGGCAGAGATATGTGACAAGATAAGGTTAGAGTAGGTTAGATGAGGGGATAACTAAGTGATGTGGGGCAGAGATATGTGACAAGATAAGGTTAGAGTAGGTTAGATGAGGGGATAACTAAGTGATGTGGGGCAGAGATATGTGACAAGATAAGGTTAGAGTAGGTTAGATGAGGGGATAGCTAAGTGATGTGGGGCAGAGATATGTGACAATATAAGATTAGAGTGGATCAGATGAGGGGATAGCTAGTGAGAGAAGCTGGAGATCGCAGACAAGATCAGAGACATGTATATTATTACTTTCCACTCATATTGATAGTTTCTATATTATATTCCGCAATGCAAATTAAATAGTTTTCGTCGAGGAAAAAAGTCTTTTAGGCAAAGTAGGCCTAAATAATTGCCGTGACTTGTTCACAGGGTTGACATGGTTAAAACAAAACTTTTTAAGGAGAGTGTTCAAAATTGTTTAAAATAATATCCGTTGTTTAAAATGTTAAAACACAATATTTAAAACTACTGTATGTGATAATATTAATTGTTAAACCAACAGTATTCTCTGGTATGTTTATTATTTATTTCGTCGTTAATAATAAACACTGTTTAAAATTATATAATGAGAACATGTCCTTTTTTTGTATCCATACAAGTTATTTCTCTGGTTTTCTGGTGGCTTTATTTTATCCTATTTATTTACAACATAAAATCATGTTTGTGTTGTATTGAGACTTTCATAAAATTTACAGCTACGAATATTAGCTGTGGTGCTCCTGATTTTATGGAGCTAAACTTTAACTTTTTTCCAAGAAACATTATTATTAATAAGGACTTTTTGTAGGATATATAGTGCACACAATCTGAATGCTGATATCAGCAAGTAGGCCTACCATCTGAAGCAGGTTTTGTTATATGTTATATCCACTGAAAAATGATTTTAAGATGCTTGAATTTTAAAATATTCTAGTCTTTTTTACTTTTCTACGGACTTAGATTAATAGGCCTATTTCAAAATGAAAAACTCAGCTACAAAATAAAATTTTCAAAGTACATCACAGGGTACCAATTTTTTCTGTTGTACCACTGAGTTATTTAACCACCAAACACCACTTCTGCTTCATGAAATATTTTGATTGTTGAGTGCACGAAAAAGACATGGAAGTTCAGCAGCCTTCTTTGTGTACAAGTGATTATTTGATCATGATCACTTACTCACTAATCGATACTCAACAGTGGCATCGTAAGAAATCAGAAATCCGGATATTCAGTTTGATTGGAAATGTGTCTTTGTGTGGTCCAAGTAGTAAATGGTAAATCCACAGTAAACGGTGTTTTAAATCTGCCGTCTAAATATTTAGGGAAGCGAATTTCTCATGATGAGGAACCTTCATAAAAAGGTATTTAATTAAAGAGGTGGAAAGATGTGTACAATTGGTTGTGCTGATGTGGAATAATTCCTCTTAAGCTCACAATAAACTACAAGAAGTGGTCAAACAGCAGAAACAGATGTCCCACTGTTTTAATGAGTTGTTAGAAAGAGACAAACAAATCCCTAATGAAACAGCCCACCTCATTCCTAATACTTCTCCAACAAATGACGCATAAAACTAAAAAAAGTTTCCTATCCATTGTTCAAGAATTAAAACAGAAAATCAATATCCCGAATTTAAAAGAAAAACTTACAAATTAAACCAAACCCTTTAACTCTATTAAATATAGAATATAATCTAAATTTAACAGAAGAAATACTGAAATCAGAAGTAAACACTGAAATACTGAAACAATTGTCTTTAGAGACAATATTAGGTACCCTCCACAAAACTGGCTTCATTTATACACCGACGGATCCTTGATCTCCAGAGAACAAGGTGCCGGTGCAGGTGTTACGTGCTGTCTCTTCTCACTTTATAGATCTCTTGGGTATGGAACAACAAGTTTTGATGGTGAAATCATTGCAATAAGTGAAAGTCTCAGGAATCTTCTATGCCACATCAATAAATTTAAGAATGCAGTTATATTGTCAGACTCCAAAGCAGCTATTCTATCAATAGTCTCTAAGCACACACCTTCATCTCAAACAGCAGAAATAACTAAAATGCTCTCTCAATTAATATCACTCAATAAAAGAATTGTATTCCAATGGATACCATCCCATTGTGGAATCCTGGGAAACGAGAATGCGGATGCTTTAGCAAAGAAGGGCAGCACTGCTACTTACAGACCTGTTACTAAATCTACGTATTACTCTGTGAAAAGATTTATTAAATCTACATACTTAGACTTCAACAAACAAAATTTGATAACACAATCCCAAGGGAAAAAATGGAACTCTCTGCATCAAAATCCACAGTTAATTCCCGATTTACCACGAAAATCGTCTGTAGCTGCATTTAGATTGGCAATAGGCCATGACTGTTTGGCCAAACACCTGCATAGAATTGGAATATATCAGTCCCCTAACTGCCCATTGTGCAACCCAAACCAAGAAATGGATTCGGAACACCTCAAAATCTGTGCTTCAGTGGCTGACCATGATAATATCTTTGAAAAATATTGGAGTGCAAGAGGTCAAATGACTTTATTGTCAAACGCCTGGCATTAGAAAACAACAACAAATGACGCATATCTTGCTGAAGACAAGTTTGTGTCGTACAGCCAGTCGGAACGAAATCCAGAAAAAACGCCTTGACACAATATTATTCGAGGTCTACCTGGTGTTACCACTCCGCTAAAGTCTTCGGTAGTGCAGCTGTTCCTGTAGGCATCTGTAACTTGCTTCAGGTTAATTGACAAAATAAATTATCTTCAATTAAATATTTTAATTATATTTATTGTAAAATGATGAGAATATATTATCTTGAATTAAATGTGTATAAATTACTCTCGGGAACAATAATGAAATATGCCCGGTCTCATATACCGATTTTTTCTGTAAGTGTGATTTTAATGTATCTTTGGGGTTAAGGGTTAAAGATGTGTGGAATATTCACGCTTAATTGAAAATATTACATAAACGAAACTTATTGAAGTTTCACTGTTAGGGATGGAATCAAACTGATGTGAGGATATTCACTAACAAATGATCTCTTTTATTTGTACTGTGTAACTAAAACTACATTACGAACATCAATGAGGTACGATTATAAATTACTGATACAAACAATTTTAGACGAACTTTAGGGTCTAGTCCATGTTTGAAGGATTGCTAGGATAGACGTTAGACGTAGTGCCACATGTTTACAATAAATTAAAGCTAATCTTTGTGCTCTTATTTGATGAAATGTAATGATAACAACTTTCCAGATGATTAATGGAATAAACTGGAATGAATGCGGCAGTGAAAAACTGATTTCAATATTATAAAATTAAAAAATCAGTTTCATCTATCGTATCAATTGAGATTAGACACGCCATTCAACATTGAGGAGCAGGAGAGCGACCCCGGCTTGGTGCACAGCATCGGTTCGGATTTCTGCTCCTCCGTTGTCTCTCGTTACCCGCTGGAAGAATTGTTGAGATCTGTGCGACAGTCTGTGTTGTTGTTGCCCAGGGCCTGGATGGGCAGAAGCTTCTCGTACGGCGGTCTGACTCCCAGGGCCATGCCGTCCCTCACCTGCAATCATGTGCCACACTTTTCAATTGCACCGCGAAATCTTAATTGCAGAGTTCAGGATTCTGAGAATGCAATAACAGCAAGATTCAACTGATCTTAATTCCAACAGCTACATCGTCGTCACCACTGAAAGAAACAGGAAGGCTTCAAGGATATGAGTCCTTCTAGAACAGTGATGTCAAAGCAAGCGCATTTTTCTGACCTTGACGTCGTGCGCGGGCAGCAAGCGCTAAGTATGGAAAGAGGAAGGGTTGTGTACATGAATAAGCAGCCTGTTGGATTAAGAAAACAGTGGTGCACAAACTTCAGACGGAACGTGAAATTTTATGTCGTTATTTTTATATGGCTTCTTTCTGTTTAATATTATCTATATTGTCTGTAAAACAAAAGTACTAACACTGATTTCTTAATATTGCAGTTGTGTTTTAAATCTTAATAACATAATAGAGAGTTAAGAAGGAATATTCACTTAAATTCCATAGTAGTATAATATTATACTGTATTAATTGGATGAAACACATCATTCATAAAGAAAGTGATATTCCAAAGAAAGAGATTGAGTATGACATGATAAGTTGGAATTTATATCGATGGTATCTTTAGCCTTACAAAAGTAATCAATAAACTAATCAAAACAATATTACAGTACAAAGCAAAGTTACCTAGGTACTGTATCTGTTTTAAGTGTAACTAATATTGCATAACAAAACTCTTATCGCATTATGCTTTTA
This sequence comes from Periplaneta americana, assembly GCF_040183065.1. Lineage (NCBI taxonomy): Eukaryota > Metazoa > Arthropoda > Insecta > Blattodea > Blattidae > Periplaneta > Periplaneta americana. The sequence continues at coordinate 158,920,393 of NC_091130.1, read as the reverse complement.
AGGTGATATTTGTGAGCAACTTCCTATCATCAGAATATTAAATTATTTTCTCTAAATCTGCTGAAGCTATAGAGCTGACATTTTTACAACACATGGGCACGTATCTTTTGCTTATGATGTAACAGTAGTTGCTTTGTTAATTCATTTGCTTACAAACAATTTCCATGCGAATATTTTCAAAATTTTCAATACATCATCTTCAGTAATACGTATATACGGTATATTAGATTTACGAAAACATTCTGTAAGTCTACTAAATAAATAGGCCTATACCTGAAAATTTCACTTTTCTATAAAAACAAGTTGAGAAAATATTTCTTTTGAATAAAAAAAAAATGAGCATTAAAATTAAAACTTACATTCTTATAATGCACTTATACTTCTCAGACAAATCTAAAAATTACCATGGATACAGTTTTAATAAGTTCTCTTCCCTTTATCTATTGAATCAGTGCTGGCCATCCCTGAATATAGCTCGACCAAGCGGCATATACCACCTCTTTCGTCTGTCTCTTTCCTTTCCGCTGTAAAGCGCTCAGGCTCTCCTGAGCTCTAAAGCGCGCGCTTGCTTCTACGGGCATCAATTGACATGACTGTTCTAGAAGTTGGACTGTACTAGATGGAATAAAATCTTTGCGAACCTTCTCCACTTGTTTGAAGACCCGTATCAGGTTAAGGCCGGCCAGCTTCTTGAGATCCTCTCTCGTCCATTTCGGTTCTCCGGGTCGAGCCGCCGCTAGTCGGTCGAAGAGATGCGGGTATTTGGACACGTCCTCCAGACCGGCGGGCATTCTGGAACGTAAAATGTACCGTCATTTCCCATAACTATGGTCCTGGAACATAACTATGGTCCACGATACACCAATCAAATAACAGTGTAGAAGTAACAGAGACTGTTCGTAGATAGCTGCAGTGACTTGACTTCAAAGTACAGTACAGCAAAAATATAGATAAACGAGGTACTACGTTATGGAGTACAAAATTTGAATGTTTGTTTCGTGGACCATAGTTATAGGAAATGACGGTATGTAACGACCGTAACAGAAACAGCAGTTGAGATCTGCTAGAACTCTACTCGTTTTCGGGGCGAGGAGTTTTCGCCACAAACTCTTCGTCAACGTAATGATTTGCCATAATTTGTAGCAGAATTCATTTCCATGCAAGAATGACACGTAACAGTACGATATTGGTAAAGAATATCCATCTTTCGCCCTTCAGAGTTCTAACATATGTCAGCAATAATTTCCAGTTCATCGAGGAGAAAGAAATGTTTTGCGATACTATAACAACAAAAACAATGGAAATGTTTCCCGACACCATACAATTAAAAAAAAAAAAAACATGGAAATGTTTCGCGACACTATAAAAAAGAAAATATAGGAATGTTTCACGATATTATAAAAATGTAAATGTCTCGAAATATTATAAAAATAGAAACCATACAAATTATTTATTTTATTTGGTTATTTTACGACGCTTTATCAACATCTTAGGTTATTTAGCGTCTGAATGATATGAAGGTGATAATGCCGGTGAAATGAATCCGGGGTCCAGCACCGAAAGTTACCCAGCATTTGCTCATATTGGGTTGAGGGAAAACCCCGGAAAAAACATCAATCAGATAACTTGCCCCGACCGGGAATCGAACCCGGGCCATCTGGTTTCGCGGCTAGACGCGCTAACCGTTACTCCATAGGTGTGGATACCATAGAAATGTCTCGCTATATTATAAAAATATAAACCATAGAAATGTTTCGTGATATTATAGTTAGAAACCATAGAAATTCTCGCGATATTATACACTTAGTAGAAATCATGGAAATATCTCGCAATATTATACAAATAGAAACCATAGAAATGTTTCGAATACTATAAAATAGAAGCCATGGAAATATTTCGCTATATCATAGAAATGTCCCGCGATATTATAAAAATAAAAATAGAAACCATAGAAATGTTTCACGATACTATAAAATAGAAACCATGGAAATATTTCGCGTTACTATAAAAATAGAAACCATGGAAATATTTCGCTATACCATAGAAATGTCCCGCGATATTTTAAAAATAAAAATAGAAACCATAGAAATGTTTCGCGATACTATAAAATAGAAGCCATGGAAATGTCTCGCATTATTATAAAAATAGAAACCATAGAAATGTTTCGCGATACTATAAAATAGAAACCATGGAAATATCTCGCGATACTATAAAAATAGAAACCATGGAAATATTTCGCTATACCATAGAAATGTCTCGCCATATTATAGAAATAAAAATAGAAACCATGGAAATATTTCGCTATATCATAAAAATGTCTCGCCATATTATAGAAATAAAAATAGAAACCATGGAAATGTCTCGCATTATTATAAAAATAGAAACCATAGAAATGTTTCGCGATACTATAAAATAGAAACCATGGAAATGTCTCGCATTATTATAAAAATAGAAACCATAGAAATGTTTCGCGATACTATAAAATAGAAACCATGGAAATGTCTCGCATTATTATAAAAATAGAAACCATAGAAATGTTTCGCGATACTATAAAATAGAAACCATGGAAATGTCTCGCATTATTATAAAAATAGAAACCATAGAAATGTTTCGCGATACTATAAAATAGAAACCATGGAAATGTCTCGCATTATTATAAAAATAGAAACCATAGAAATGTTTCGCGATACTATAAAATAGAAACCATGGAAATGTCTCGCATTATTATAAAAATAGAAACCATAGAAATGTTTCGCGATACTATAAAATAGAAACAATGGAAATGTCTCGCATTATTGTAAAAATAGAAACCATAGAAATGTTTCGCGATACTATAAAATAGAAACCATGGAAATGTCTCGCATTATTATAAAAATAGAAACCATAGAAATGTTTCGCGATACTATAAAATAGAAACCATGGAAATGTCTCGCATTATTATAAAAATAGAAACCATAGAAATGTTTCGCGATACTATAAAATAGAAACAATGGAAATGTCTCGCATTATTGTAAAAATAGAAACCATAGAAATGTTTCGCGATACTATAAAATAGAAACCATGGAAATGTCTCGCATTATTATAAAAATAGAAACCATAGAAATGTTTCGCGATACTATAAAATAGAAGCCATGGAAATATCTCGCGATACTATAAAAATAGAAACCATGGAAATATTTCGCTATACCATATAAATGTCTCGCCATATTATAGAAATAAAAATAGAAACCATGGAAATGTCTCGCATTATTATAAAAATAGAAACCATAGAAATGTTTCGCGATACTATAAAATAGAAGCCATGGAAATATCTCGCGATACTATAAAAATAGAAACCATGGAAATATTTCGCTATACCATAGAAATGTCTCGCCATATTATAGAAATAAAAATAGAAACCATGGAAATATTTCGCTATATCATAGAAATGTCTCGCCATATTATAGAAATAAAAATAGAAACCATGGAAATGTCTCGCATTATTATAAAAATAGAAACCATAGAAATGTTTCGCGATACTATAAAATAGAAGCCATGGAAATATCTCGCGATACTATAAAAATAGAAACCATGGAAATATTTCGCAATACCATAGAAATGTCTCGCCATATTATAGAAATAAAAATAGAAACCATGGAAATATTTCGCTATATCATAGAAATGTTTCGCGATACTATAAAATAGAAACCATGTAAATGTCTCGCATTATTATAAAAATAGAAACGATAGAAATGTTTCGCATTATTATAAAAATAGAAACCATGTAAATGTCTCGCATTATTATAAAAATAGAAACCATGAAAATGTTTCGCGATAGTACAGAAATAAATACACTGTGCAGAATCAAGTGTATGGTTAATTAGAAAATTAGGCTGAAAATCTGCGCAACCTGGGCACCTACGAATACAGACACGAACCCAGGTCTAAATAGCAGCATTCCATCCCTTAGCCACTGGATAGGCTTGCCAGACTTGCTAATGGCAGGAATAGCGATACGTCTTAATTTTTCACTTAATTTGCAAGAAAACATCCATCTCATAATCCAGTCATGCTAGACGCTGCTCACCGCTCCACGCCGTCGTAGTCCGCTCCTATGCCCACGTGGTCCACGCCAGCCTGCACACGGACGTGGTTGATGTGGGCTGCCAAAACAAGGAGCAAGTTGACTAGATTGTTTTGTTGTGATGTCGAGTACAGCGAAAGTACATTTTCATTAGTCACAGGTAACCGGGAACTGGAAATCTGGTATACAGCAGCCACATTTTGCTTTATATCTCATCAATTTTAAAACTGTCCGTTTCAGTATCGTAAGACAGCTTAAGGAAACTGATGGAAATAATCTGTAAATTTTAATATTCTAGTGAACGTATCGTCCGTTTACAAGCAAAACACGTTAAGTGAAAAATATTACTTCTGACTTAATGTATGTGTACCATATCAATTTAGAGTTGGAAAGTGGAATTCACTTAAAGAGAAGCAGAGTATTAAAAATAATATTCTGAAGATTCAGTTTTGTTAGGAACTTTCAAACGCCTTTTTCTCTGAAGTAATATTTTTAACTTAATCTGTTTTGCTTGTATACCGACGATATAAACATTTTAATAAATAATTTTAAAGAAAACATCTTGTTAAAATGTTTAATGTACAGGGTGAACCTTAAGTAATGGCATTAATTTCGGGGGTTAATCTTTGAGATATTAAAAAAAAAAGTTTAATACAATTTTTCTAGTTTTTGCTTCCTTTTCGAGATGAATTATTGGCAGAATGAATCTTTCTGAAGAACAAATTCAATATGTTGTACTGTCAGAAAGAAATTAATATGCAATTGCGCAGTTCTGCAGCTAAGTGGGACGGCACTCCAGTCAAGCAAAGCGCGGAACATCTCGTGCTTTCCAGGCAGCTGATGACAATAAATTAATAATAATAATATTAATAATGATTT